>NW_007733607.1:105693-107513 GCF_000696425.1 Galeopterus variegatus | reverse complement strand
CCAGTAATACTACTGATGGATATATATTCAAAGGAATGGAAATCATGACGTTGAAGGGACATCTATACTCCCGTGATTATTGCAACTTTATTTACAATAACCAAGTGCTGGATCTAACCTAAATATCCATCATTAGACAACTGGATAAGGAAAATGTGGTACATTTATACAATGAAATACTACACTATAGTAATACAGTGTAGCAATAAAAATGAATGAAATACTTGTACATATATGTAAGTATATATAATATATATATTTATATACATATGCTTTACTTTTTTATATAGCAATAAAAAAAAGAATGAAATACTGACATTCACAGCAACATGGATGAACTTAGAGAAAATTGTATTAAGTAAAATAAGCAAAGAACAGAAAGAGAAATACCACATATCCTCACTTTTATGTGGGAGCTAATAAAAAATAAATAAATAAACAACATTTTTAAAAGAAATCTACAATGATCACAATAATACATTGAACTTCCAAGAGAAGAAAACAGAGCTGAGGTTACCAAAGGTGGGAAAGAAGGAGAGGGCATGGGGTAGGGAGAAATTGATAAAGGGCCATGATATCACTTACATTGTATAATAAAGAATATATTAATTATCCTGATTTGAATATCACATATTGCATACAGGTATTGATATTCAATGCTGTACCCCACAGACGTGTGTAATCAACTATGTTCCAATAGAAAATAAATAAAATTTTAAAAAATACACACAGTAGCCCTACCAATTTGAACTCCAGCAAAAATAAAAGTACTTCCGTGCTCTGTTAAAAAAGAAAAAAGATCTAAAAAGGAAAAAGAAGAAATTTTTTAAAAAATGGAGATGTAAAAGATGACAGGACAGTAGTGACAAAGATGGCAGTGCTGTTGTAGTGCTATAGTGAATATATAGAAGCAAGTAAAACAGGAGCATCTGAAATGGTGTATGGATGTGGGGAAGTCTAAGGAGTAGGAGGGAGAAGAAAAGAATTCACATACTTATACACCATTAAATGTATTTATTCTACTCTCATGACATTTTATTGTCAAAGGAAATAATTCTCCAGTCTCAGAGTAGAGAATTAAACTCAAATTCATTAGTAATTTAAAATATTTTGTTATAGAGAAAATGCTGCATTCAAAGGGAACCCCCAATACATGTTCTAAAACATAAAATTTGCAAATCATCTTAATTTATTTTTGTTTTTCTTTATAAATGTTTGGCATTCCTTCTTTGTAGGTAATGATACCAAATTTCTCCAAACATATTTAAAACTTTATATTTAGTAATGGAACAGCAGATCCTTGGGGAGCCTGCAAAACCAGATTAAGAGCAGTAAAGTCAATGCCCTACGACCGATGCTTAATGCTAGTCTAGCGTGATCATTTGCATGACCAATATGGCAGGTACTGGATGCTACACACTGCTGTGAGCAACAATGTTCTTTTGCCTCTGGAAATGCACACAGCTTCAGGGCTACAGCTACTAGTCTCAAGATGGGTTTTATTTTGTTGCCCTCCTGCTCTACAAAATCAGTTGTGTGTACATCTGACTGGAAGAGACTAGATAGCGTGTCTTCATTCATACTAAATTACTTCATATCAAGCCTTCTACATATCCCGGACTCAATGAATATTAACCAGACTTTAAAACCTTACAGTGTTATTCAATTTAGCAATGCTTCATATTTAATTGATATTTTAATATAATTTCTGCTTCGACTATTTGCTAGACAATATCAATTTTTCAGTTTATCTTATCCCATCTCTGAAGTAATTTAAATATATTTAAATTGGTTTAATGAAATAAACTCCATTTTCTAGG
>NW_007733607.1:91810-105068 GCF_000696425.1 Galeopterus variegatus | reverse complement strand
GGAGCTAAAAAAACAAACAAATTAATTCACCCACATACACACACACACAAAAAAAAACGGGCGGGGTGGGGAAGAAGATATAACAACTATACTTTTATTAAGTTGTTACAACAAGCAAACGGAAAGGACATTCTTGCGGGGGAGGGGAGAGAGGGAGGAGGGAGGGAGGTGTCGGTGATGGGCCATAATAATCATATACATTGTATATTGACAAAATAAAAATTTAACAAAAAAAAAATAAAAATAAATAAATAAATAAATCTTAAATAAACACATTCTGGTAAAAGAATACAGTAATTAGAAAATGTGACTATTCAAAATCACAGGTACATTCTCCATTGTTTTATTGGTCTGGAGATCATGGCAGCCCAGGATCAGTTCCTCTCTAGAGAAAATCACTGTAGGAATTTCGTGCCAAGAACATCAATAGAAAATCAGTAAATGGGGTGGAGTATGAGGAAAAAAAAAAAACTGTAGAGAGAGATTGTTTCACATTAAGACTAAATTTTTAGTAAGAAAATATTTATTTTTGATTTGTTGTGCTTGGTAAATCATCAACAATCAGAGACATGATTCTGAAAATAAATGTCGAAAAATCAATTGCATAAATCTGGTAGGCCTGGGCGCTATGAATTTCATGAAGAGCAAGTATCATTTTGTTTCTAAAAATTTATATAATGTTGTTAGACAATATATGATTCAAAAGACATTTAAAAGCACCATAATGACCGTTAAATAAGGATAATTTTCTTTCTTCCTATAAATTTGAATAAAGAAAATCCAAAGGAATCTCCTTGAATAAGTAAATGTAGTAAAGTCACTGGATACAAGAACCATATATAAAAATCATACCAGCAAATAATTTTTAAATGGAATTGCAAAATATATATGTTCAATACTGTCACAAAACATTAAATATCTATGAATAGTTTTACTGAAAGATGTTAAGACTTCTATACTGTAGAAAACTTTATTGAATAACTGAAACACACTTTTAGATTATTTTGGTTTTCTATCCAGACTGTCATATAATCTCTAAATAATGCCTATCCTTTTTCTATATTTCTAGTACTTATATATTTTATTTAATTTTCTTGCCTATGGCACTCGCTAACAGCTCTAGAAAAGTATTGTTTAGAAATTATAAACATCTTTTAATATTTCTAATCTCTGGAAAAAGAAAACATATTTTTCAATATTGGGTATGAATATATAATTTATATGTATGTGTATTTGTATATATATATATCTTATAGGAAGTAAATGAAGGTCTTTCCACTCATAATTTCCTAACATATTTTTTTAAATAAATGAGTTCTAAATTTTATCTATTTTTTTTCCAATACTAATCAAGGTGATCATGTAACATTTTTTTTTTTTTTTTGCTTTAACTAGAAGAAATATTCTAATCGTATGGGTTGGATGCTTCTTTTTAATTTTTTTTTTAAATTCATTTTCTTTATTGTAACATAGTTGATTGTACATATCTGTGGTGTAAGGAGTTGAATATCATTACCTGTGTGCATTATGTGATGCTCAAACGAGGATAATTAGCATGCTCAACATTATACAGTGTAATAGTTTTTCATGGCCGTATACCCGTTCCTCTGTTCCCCTACCCTCTCCACCTTGCCCACTTCTGAGAACCTCATTTGTGCTCTCTCCTTTCAAAAGTTCAACATATTATTGCGATTGTTGTATCTTTCTTACTTTAAAAAAAAATGTTTGTTTATTTTTTAGCTCCCATTTATGAATGAGGACATACAGCATTTCTCTTTCCATATTTCATTCTGCATGATTTTCACTAAGTTTATCCATGTTGCTGCGAATGGCAGTATTTCACTCTTTTTTATTTCAGAGTAGTATTCCATTGTTTATATATACCACATTTTCCTTGTCCTGTTGTCCGATGATAGACATTTAGGTTGTTTCCAACTCTTGGCTATAGTAAACATAGCTGCAGTAAACACGAAGGTGCAGGTGTACCTTTGAAATGATTATTTCCATTCCTTTGGGTATGTGCTGAGCAGTGGAATTGCTGGAATTTTCAGTAGTTTGATCTGTAGTTGTCTGAGGAACCTGCACACCATTCTGTATATTGGCTGCACCAATTTATAGTCTCAATAGCAGTGCAGGAAGGTTCCCCTTTTTCTGCATTCTTACCAGCATTTGTTTTTCTCTGTCTTTTTTATATCAGCCAGTCTAACTGGGGTGAGATGATACCTCAATGTGGTGTTGATTTGCATTACCTGATCATGAGGGATTTTGAGCATTCTTTCATATGTCTGTGACCATTTGTACGTTTTCCTTTGAGAAATGGCTCAAGTCCTTTGTCCATTTTTTAATTAAAACAAAAATTGTTTTTAATGTTAAGTGGTTTGAGTTCTTGTATATTCTGGATATTAATTCTCTGTCAGATGCATAGTTTGAAATTTTTCTTTTTTTCCTAACTGCATGTTGTCTTTTTGCTGTGTTGTGTTTTTTGCTGTTACTGTTGTTGTTTCAGAAGATTTTATTTTGATATAATCACATTTGCTTATTTTGTATTCTGATTGCCTGTGATTTTGGTGTCACATTCATAAAGTCTTTGCCCAGTCCTACTTCCTATGTGTTTCCCCTATATTTTCTTTTGGGAGTTTTATAGTTTTGGTTCTTATATTTTAAGTCTTTAATCCATTTTGAGTTGATTTCGGTATATAGCGAGAGGTACAGGTCTAGCTTTACTCTTCTACATATGAATGTCCAGTTTTCTTAACACCATTTATTGAAGAGGCAGTCTATTCTCCAGTGAATGTTCTTGGTGCCTTTGTCAAAGATCAGTTGGCTAAAAGTTTGTGGATTAAGTTCTGAGTTCTCTGTTCTGTTCTCCTGGTCTGAGTGTCTCTTTTTAGGCCAATACTATGGTGTTTTGGTTACAATAGTTTAGTAGTATAATTTGAAGTCAGGTAGTATTATATGTCGGGTTTTATTCATTCATTCATTCATTCATTTACTTTTGCTTAGGATTGCCTTCACTGTTTGGGTTCTTTTGTTGTGCCATAGGAATGTTAGGACTTTTTTTTTTTTTTTTTTTTTTTTTAATCTGCGAAGAATGTCATTTGTATTTTGATAGGGAATGCATTTAATGTGTAGATCACTTTGGATACTATGGATATTTTCACAATATTAATCTTTCCAATCCAAGAGCTTGGGATGCCTTTCCATCTTTTTGTGTCCTTTTTAACTGCTTTCAGCAGTGATTTGTAGTTCTCATTGTAGAGATCTTTCACCTCCTTAGTTAAATTGATTCCTTTATATTTTGTCTTTTTGGTGACCATTGTAAATAGGCTAGCTTTTTTGAATTATTTCTCTGCTAATTCATTGTTTCTCTGCTAATTCATTCATAAATAAAATGCTATTTATTTTTGTGTGTTGATATAGAATCATACAACTTTACTGAAATCATCTATGAAATCTAAGAGATTTTGTAGAGTCTTTAGGCTTTTCTATATATATGATCATGTCATCTGAAAACATGGACAATTTGACTTCATCTTCTCTAACCTGTATGTCCTTTATTTCTTTCTCTTTCCTGATTGCTCTGGCTAGTACTTCCAATACTATGTGAAACAGGAGTGGTAAGAGTGGGATGATATTAGTTGTAGGTTTGTCATACAAAGCTTTTTATTTTGTTGAGGTATTTTCCTTCTACAACTGATTTTCTGAGAGTTGTTTCCTTGAAGGGATACTGAAATTTTTGAAATGCTTTTTCTTTGTCTATTGAAATAATGAGATGGCTTTTGTCTTCAATATTGTTGATGTATTATATATCACATTTATTGACTTGCATATGTTGAACCATCCTTGCATCCCTGGGATAAATTCCACTTATCATGATGTATAAATATTTTGATGTGTTCATATACTCTATTTGCTAATATTTTGTTTAGGATTTCTGTGTATATGTATCTTTGTCTGGTTTTGGTATTAGGGTGATGCTAAACTTATGGTATGAGTTCAGGTGAATGGCCTTATTTCAATTTTTTGGAATAGTTTGAAAAGACTTGGTATTAATTCCTCTTTAAAGATTTGGTAGAATTCAGCAGTAAAGCTATATGTGCTTGGGATTTTCTTCATATGGAAATTGCTGATTATTGCTTCAATCTCATCACTTCTGATTGGTTTGTGTAGGCTTTCCATTTCTTCTTGGTTCAGTCTTGGTAGTTTGTATTCAGAAATTTATCCATTTCTTTGGGTTATCAAATTTGTTGGTTGTATAGTTGTTTAAAACAGTTTATAATGATGAATTGTATTTATGGTGTTAGTTGTAATGTCTCCTTTTTCATCTCTGATTTTTGTTATTTGGGTCTTCTCTCTTCTTTTTGTAGTTAGCCTAGCTATGATCTGTCTATTTTGTTTATCTTCTCGACAAACTTTTTTTTTCGTGTATCTTTTATATCTTTTTTTTTTTTTTTTTTTGGTTTCTATTTAATTTAGTTCTACTGTGATCTTAATTATTTCTTTCCATCTACTAATTTGGGGGGTGGATTGTTCTTATTTTTATAGTTATTTGAGTTGTAATATCACGTCGTTTATTTGAAATTTTTCTACTCTGCTGAGGTAAGCAATTATTGCAGTATATTTCCCTCTCAGTACTGCTTTTTCAGTGCACTTCAGGTTTTGATATGATGTGTCTTTTGTTTCATTAGTTTCATGATTTCTTTTTGATTTTCTGTTTAATTTCTTTTTGGACCAATATGTTGTGCAGTAGCATGTTGTTTATTTTCCACATGTTTGTATGATTTCCAGAGTTTTGTTTGTTATTACTACCTTTAATTGATGTGTTCTGAGAAGACACTTGAAATGATTTAATTTTCTTTAAAATTAATAAAGGCTTGTTTTTTGACCAAATATGTGGTTTATCGTGGAGAATGTTCCATGAGCTGATGAGAAGTATGTCTATTCTGTAGTTGTTGGATAAAATGTTCTGTAGATGTCTGCCAGGTCCAATTGGTCTAAAGTGTGTTTTAAATCCTGTGTTTTTCTGATGACTTGTTGACTAGGTGATCTGTCCAATATTGATGGAAAGGTGTCAGGGCCACAAATACTATAGTATTTGGGTCTATTTCTTTCCTTAGGTCTGATAGCATTTGCTTTATATATCTGACTGATCCAATGTTGGATGAATATATATTTATGTTTATGGCTCCTTACTGGATATGTCTCTTTATAATTATGTATGAGCCTTCTTTGTCTCTTTTAATAGTTTTTGCTTTAAAGTCTATTTTATACAATTTAAGAACAGCTACTCCTGCTCATTTTTTTATTTCCATTTGCATGATATATCTTTTTCCATTCCTTCACTCCTAGTCTGTTTGTACCTTTCCAAGTGAAGTGACTCTTGTAAACAGCATATAGTTGGGTCTAGCTTTTCAATCAAATCATCTAGTCTGTGTATTTTGAGTGGGGAATTTAATTCATTTACATTTATTGATATTATTAAAAGGTACTGACATAATTCTAACATTATATCAATATTCATTTCAATGTTTTAATTATCACTTGTTTCTTTCCTTTTTATTGTTTTTCTTCAGTGTTTCTTTGTAGGAGGTGTTAAGATACAGTTTACTTCTGTTTCTCATTTGCATCTTTGTTCCAACAGTGGGTTTTGTTCTTTCTTGTGTATTCATGGTAGTGATTTTAATTTTTTGATTTCTGATGCTGGACTCGCCTGAGGAATTCTTGTATGGCTTTTTGGTGGTGGGCTCTCATAGTTTTTGTTTGTCTGGGGAATACACTCTTCTTCTTTCATTTCTGAAAAACAGCCTTTTTGTGTATAATATTGTTCACTGGCAGTTTTTTTTTTTTTCTTTAATATTTTGAATATATCATCCCACTCTCTTGTGGTCTGTAGATTTTCTGTTGAGAAGTCTGCTGTATGTCTGATGGGGACTCCCTTATAGGTGGCTTGTCACTTGAATTTCTTTGGGGATCTTTGAGCCTCCTGATTATGATGGTCTTTGTCATTCTCCATACATGGGAAGTTTTATGCTATTATTTTATTGAATATGTTCTCAATGCCTTATCCTTTCTTCTCTGCTACAGGAGTACCAATGATACAGATGTTTGTATACTTAAGGTTGTCTACTATCGCTCTTAGATGTTCTTTTTACTTTTTTTTTATTCTCTCTGTCTCTTTTTTATTTTTGGTCTGCTTGAATTATTTCAAAGAGACTGTCTTTAAGATCATAAACTCTTTTGCTTGCTCTAGACTGCTGCTTAAGCACTTAGTTGTGTTTTTATTTCATTGAATGAGTTCTTCAGTTCCATGAATTCTGCTGCATGCTTTTTAAAGTATTAATATTTTTGTAAATTTCCTCCTTCACATCCTGTATAGTTTTGCTTAGTTCATCACGTCATCTCACTGTGACTCATTGTTATGTCATTAAGTTTCCTTAAGATTTTTACCTGAAATTCCTTTTCAGTCAAGTCAAGGGTTTATTGCCCTATGGGACCTGGTACTTGAAAGTTAGTATATCCCTTTTGTGGACACATATTTTCTTTTGTTTGTTTCTATGTTTGTTTGATCATATTTCTAGTACCTCTTTGCTGATGTTTGGTCCTCTGGCAGAGTAGTTGCTCCTTCTATTACTCTCCCTCTCTGGACTCCATTGGTGGCCCTCCTTGTGACAATTCAGTTGAGTTTTTGGCAGTCTCCTCCACAGTGGCAGTGGCTGCTACAGCTGCAGCTGTGGTAGGATCTGCAGTGTCTTTGGCCACAGTGGTGTTAATTCATGGTGCCAGCAATGGTGGTGTAGTTGCAGCCATGTGCTCCATTTCTGTAGTGCCCATTGCTTCAGTGATAGGTCACCCACAGAACTGTTGCTCTGGGTGGAGCTGTTCTGCAATGTGTGTCAGTTCTGGGACCAGACAATGGCATAGACAACTGTGGCAGCAGTGGCTTTGGAAATGTTATAAACCTTTTTTTGCAAGATTAACATGCCCTGGGCATCTGTAATCCACCATCTTCCTGGGTGTGCTCTTGAATCCATTAAACCCTTACTGTGTTATTTTCTGCATTTCTGTCATCTAGTGGGGTGAGAATGTAATGTCTCACACCATAACATGGAACTGACATTTTATCATTTCAGTTCATGAATTTATGATTTATATATGTTGAAGGAATATTTTGGGTCTATACAGTTTTAGGATTTTAGTAACTTCCTAAAGGAATGACCCATTTCTCATTTGATATGCTTCTCTTTATCTCTTGACTTAAAGTTCAGACCAGGTTTCTTTTCCTCAGTTTGTGCAAGAGTTCAGACCAGGTTTCTTTCTCTTGACTTAAAGTTCAGACCAGGTTTCTTTTCCTCAGTTTGTGCAAGATACGTGTTTTGCATCCTTTCAATTTCAAAGACATTTTAAATTCTTCTTAAAGGTTTATATGTTTCAAGTAGCATAAATCTTTGATTTTAATCCTGTTTTATAATTCTAAAATTTTATTTGCAAAAATGTGTAATTTACATTTAATGCAATTACTTTTAAACAGGTTTAAATCTATCATCCTTTACCCCCAATTTCATGCTTTCTCAATTTCCTTTAGAGTAGTAATTTGTTAGTTATTTTTAAAATAATATAAGATTTTCCTGATATTAATTTGTTAATTAGGCAATAATTTACTATAGAGCAACTATCTGCAACTGATTGATGCTTAATAGAAAGTATTATTTTTACCATTTTCTGAAACAAAAACCATTGGAATCTTTAAATCCAGGTATACTATGTTTTGTATGTTATATTTGATGCAGTACAGTTTTAAATGTGTCACAAATGTTACATGATATCATACCTGTTACTGGGTACACTCAAAATTAATTTATATTTATACATATATTTACCTTTTTCCATGTTCATCTATTATATCATCATATTTCTATATTAGTATTACATTCTTTCTCTCTGAAAAACAATCTTTAGCATTTTTTATACAGTATGTCTAATATATAACTGCCTATTTTATTTAAACAATATTTATGTGCACATTATTTCTTTCTCATATCCTCTTTCATCTATTTCAGAGATGGGGTATACACACATACAAACACACACATACAGATTGAGATAATTACATCTAATTGGAAGGATTCAGTTGTCTTTTTCATCTACTTAACTATTGAAATACAACATTTAAACTCAACAAAAATAATATACAATATACAGTGGCATTTTAATTTTCCTCATGATGAGATATTATCTTGAAATGGGCAGTCATCTCTACTATATTTAAGCAGAAGCAGAATTAGTTTTATTTGTTAAGTTAAACCTTTATTTACTTCTACCATGAAATAATACCATAATTGTTATGCTCTGTTATAGATCAAAATATTGTTAGAATACTATTTTAAATGTGGTATATTTAAAACATATAGTTCCTCATATTTATTTCGAGAATATGGAAGTTATATTCAGTATCAAGTATTGTAAACTCTGATATGACCACCGTGGTTTCTTCAGTTTTCTGTTCAGTTTCAACATATCTGTGATGATGTAATGTGAATTTATTGACTGTTCCAGATATAAATGAATTCCAAAATAACGCTAAAGCTGTCATTACCATATTATAATTTAAATTAAAAGAAATAAAGTACTCCAACATTTATTTATGTTTTTTGTAACTGGCTGGTATGGGACCTGAACCCATGACCTTCAGGTTATAAGGCTGTTCTCTAACCAAGTGAAATAACCAGCGAGGCCTAAAATTTCTACTTTTAGTAAGGAAATCACAGGTCTTAGAAAAGAACTAAAAAACTGAAACATATGTAGAAGAAAATAAATAAGTTTTAAAAATTGTATTTTAAAAAAAATATTTTATTTTACTTCATTTTGTCAATATACAATGTGGTTAATTATTGTGGCCCATTACCGAAACCTCTGTCCCACCTCCCTCTCCCCCCTCCCTCCCAACAATGTCCTTTCTGTATGCTTGTCATATCAATTTCAAAGAATTGTAATTGTTATGTCTTCTTCCCCTACCCCCAGTTTTTTGTTTATTTATTTATTTATTTTTAGCTCCCACAAATAAGTGAGAACATGTGATATTTCTCTTTCTGTGCCTGACTTGTTTCACTTAATATAATTCTCTCTAGGTCCATCCATGTCGTTGCAAATGACAGTATTTCATTCTTTTTTATAGCTGAGTAGTATTCCATTGTGTAGATATAAAGACAACTAACAGAGTGGGAGAAAATACTTGCAAAACATACATCTGACAAAGGATTAATGTCCAGTATATACAAGGAACTCAAGCAACTTTATAAGAAAAAAACAAGCAACCCAATTAAAAAATGGGCAAAAGAGCTAAATAGGCATTTCTCAAAGGAAGATATACAAATGGCCAACAGACATATGAAAAAATGCTCAACATCACTCAGCATTCGGGAAATGCAAATCAAAACTACACTGAGATACCATCTCACCCCAGTTAGGATGGCTAAAATCCAAAAGACTGTGAATGTTAAATGGTGGCGAGGTTGCGGAGGAGAAGGAACTATCTCATACATTGTTGGTGGGACTGCAAAATGGTGCAGCCTCTATGGAAAAAGTTAGGGAGTTTCCTCAAACAATTGCAGATAAAAATTGTATTTTTTGATGACACCAGACGGCTATAGAAGAACTGAAGACCTGATGGCCTAAAATTTCAGAGAAGAAATACATCGTTATAGATGAGCAGATGTCTTCCTGTCATCTTGTACCTTAGTGAAATATACTAAATTTGATTGTCTGTGGGTATTTTATATGGCTCTTTTGCTGAATTAATTTAATTGACCAATGAATGTAGGTATAGCAAGGAAAGCCAGAATGAGTTTCATTAAGCTTCCTCTTCCATCATGTGTGGTTCTGTACTGTCTGGTTGCACTTAAACCTCCTCTATTTGCCTCCTGGTTCTGCCATGCCAAAGCTATTGCACCTAATGGAGTCTTATGTGTGGTGCCTGAGGTGTATCTCAGGCAGACATAGTCCAGAGTCCTCAGCTGCAAGCTATTCCCCTCAGTTCTCCAACATCTTGCTCTATGGTGCCTGCTCTTCATACAAACAACACATTTGGGCGGCTGTGCTAGGGAAAGTGGAGAGGTTAGTGTTCAGGGCTATATCACTGTGGGAGGATATTGTCTATGTTGCATACAGTAATAAACTCCAACATTTTCAGCCTCCACCCACTGATCTTCAGTGTGAAATCTGTCCCTGACCCGCTCCCACTGAATCTGTCTGGGAACCCAGAGGCCCAGTTGGAAACCAAATGGATCAGGAGCCACGGAGACTGGCCTGGATTCTGCAGTTACCAACACAAATAGGGGTGCACATAACTATATAGGAGGTTCTGACTAGACTTGCAGGAGATGGAGGACAGCTCTCCAGGGGTGACCAGCAAGGAAAGTGGTGTCTGGGTCATCAGAATATCCCCCCCTGGATTCTAAAAGAATGAGAGATAAATACAAGGTTATAAGAAATATTATGCGCCATTTTCAAGATTTCCCTTTTGCTATTCATTTTATGTTATGTCATGTTTGTGTGATTTTTATTCATACTCCAAAAACATCCAATTTCAAAAAGAACTGAGATTTGAGATTCACAAAGTGGTGTCAAGAGATCAGCTAAAGCATCTCCCTCATTCTTTGTCACAGTTTTCCCCAGAACACAGATCCTTGCACCTTCTGGAATCTTCCTCACTCTAATGGATCTAAACTTCAAACACCCAATCCTGGAGGATGAGACGTGCACATCTCACATGTGTACAGATCACACATGGGAAGCAGTGAGCACCCAGAGCTCACCCTCTCACTCCTTTCTCCTTCCTTGTCTTTCTCCTGCGCTTATCAGGGATCCAGAGCATCAGTAGCCCCAGGAGCTGAGCAGAGAATTTCATTTTGAGATGTTGAACTGAGGCGTTCTTATAAGTCAATGCTAGTTTAGAGTTCAGCTTTTATCTCAGACTTCCAGGGGAAGGTCCTTATTAGGGGACATACACCTACAAATCCCTTGGTGGGTGTAACAGTTTGGAAGAGCCAAGGGAGAGTGGGGGCCTCCCCTGTGAGCAAAGTGACATGAAGTGTCCTCTGTGTCAGGAGAGAAACTAGGAGATAAATTCAATGCTGCCTGAGAGGGAGAATTGATAAATGTTTCCTTCTGTTTCCTCTAACAGAGATTTCAAATTGTTTTGCACTTTCTCATCATATTTTACACTTATCTTTAATAAGTTGTGTTTCCATAAATCTTGGCTGTTCTTATTTATTTTTGTTGTGCTGACATAAAAGTCTAGATTGTTTTTTCTTTTAGTTTTTGTTATTGAGGTAAATCACATAGAGAAAATGGCACAAGTCTCAAACTCGCAACTGAATAAAGTTGTATGTATAGTCAGTATCCAGATGCAACTATCGAATGTTTCAAATTCACCAGATGCTGTTCTCATGCACCTTCAAGTCAGTCACTTCTCCCTCTATCTGACCAAGGTAACTGTCATTCTGACATCTATTATAATTGGTTGAGAATTTCTCAGCTTAGTTTTATATAAATTGATGTAAGCATTGTTTGTTTTTCTGTTAGTTTTTTTCCTATCTCCTTTCTTGTTCTGTACAATTTTTGATGTCTTTGTTCCTTCTTGTGGACTCACCGTGCTGTCTGCTGTCATTTTCTGTGATTCTGAAGAATTTCCTGTTAGATTTCTTCTTGGGCATATCTGCTATGAATGAATTCATTTTGTATGTCTAGGATTATTTTTACTATTTTATTTGTGACATATATTTTCACTGGAAAGAATTCTTGGTTGATTTTTTTTTTCTTTCAGCCTTTAAATATGCCATCCAACTGCCTTTAATCCTCCATTCGTCATGTAATAAAGCTAGCTAATAGCTTAATTATTATTTCCTTGTATGTATTGGGTCAGTTTTTTCTTGATGTATTCAAAATTTTCTCTCTTTCTTATAACACTTTAGCTATAATGAGTTTGCTTATGAATCACATATTGTTTATCCTGCAGGGGTTTCACTGAGTCTCTTTCATCTATAGATTAATAAGTTTCAGTACTGTTGAAAATTTTTTGAAATTGTTTCTTCCAATATATTTTTTAGCCATATTCTCTATTCTTTGTTAAACATCTATTGGTCTTCTTCACTTTGAGCTATGCATGTCCAAGGTCGTGCAAGTTTTTACTTAATTTATTTTCCTTTCTTTAGATTAGGTCATTTCTACCGATCTCTTTTCAAGGTCTCTGATTAGTCTGCCAACTTCACCTGCTGTTGGACATAAATACTGAATTTTGCAATTGTGTTATTGTACTTTTCAGTTCTAGAATTCCTATTTACTCCTTTTTCATAGTTTCCACTTATCTTTTGAGAGTTATTTTTGTTGAGTCATTGTCCTCACATTTTCCTTTCTATGTCTTTAATGATAGTTTAAAAATAATGATTTGAACATCTGTGCAATTACAACTTTGAAGACTTTTCTGAAGCCGATATTTAAGACCTAGCAGAGTCAGCTTCCACTGACTGCATTTTGGTACTGATAGTCGTGGTATTTTTGTTCCTTTAATATTGGTCGCCCTTTCCTGTTTGGTTTCATTTTTTTTTTTCATTGAAAACTGTACGTCTTAGATAACATACTCTTGTAACTCTCTCTGGATTCTGTTTTATTTTTCTGAGTATTGTTGAATTTCTTTTTAGTTATCTGTCTAGTCATATACTGAAGGATCTCTTCCCCGCTTAGAATCCAGCATAACTCACTGAACCGAAGATGTGGCAGTTACAAGAGAAGTTGAGCTCCAACCATTTTGTTTTCTGAAATCATCAGCCAAATCACACTGCATACGGCAGTGAAGCAGGGTTGAAAACTGTGGTGTATATCTCTGCCAAAAACACTCCCTGGAGGTTCAGCTTCTGCAAGCCACTTTAACTTTAAGAAATGAGAGAGCAGAATGTGCTTCTCACATCTAGCATGTAGGAATTCAGGTTTGCAAGTTCTATGTGAAAGCCCATTGAAGCCTATGGGGGACACGGCGTGGGAGACTTGTGTTTCAAAATCTCTGTCAAAAAGCGTCAGAGAAGCTTCCCTGCTTAGAATCCAGCATAACTCACTGAACCGAAGATGTGGCACTTACAAGAGAGGTTGAGCTCCAAACGTTTTGTTTTCTAAAATTAGAAGCCAAATCACACTGCAAACGGCTTTCAGGCAGGCTTGAAAAGTGTGGTGTATATCTCTGCCAAAAACACTCCCTGGAGGTTCAGCT
>NW_007733607.1:79606-91377 GCF_000696425.1 Galeopterus variegatus | reverse complement strand
TCCCCACTGTCACTCAAGTCCACCCCCGTTGGCAGTAAGTTTCTGGTGTTTGCTGCCATCCTCGGTAAAACTACAGTTCTGCAGTTCCTGTTGGCTGAGCTGGGGTTGAAGGGAGCAGTACCTGGCAAAAGATCAGGGACTTCCAATAACTACCTAAAGCTCTGTTACTTTTTATTAAGAAAATACAATTCTAAGTTTTTTATGCCTTCGTCAATTTCCAGAAGGCTAACATTTTTTTTTCCAGGTATATATGCATATTCTTGTTTTCTGGTTGTTGTTTAATTTTGAAAAGAGGATTTAATAAACTATTTGTGACACTATAAATGGAGATGCCTTCAAAACTAAATTGCAACAAACATAGCCATGCTGAAAATGAATGCGAGTATGGACTAACATAAGCAATTATGAAATCAAGAATTTGGACCCTACACCCTCAGTTTAAAGGGAAACCAAGTTCTTAACAAATATTGAACTCTAATTCCTCGACTTTGTATTCTCAGAAGAATGCACTATGAATTTTTAAAATACCTCATGTGTACAATAGAAATAAGCCAATAAGTGAATATTCTCTGGCATCATGGGGACCTGGATTGTTACAGTGATAAGAATTACAAATAGAAAAAGGTAGAAAATATAATAAATCTTGGGGAATTATTTTAAAAGAACCCATGAGCTTACTTCACTTTTTAAATCTTCATTATATACTTAATATGTTTTTGAAATACTTTAAACTTTAAAAAATTCAACAGTTAGACTGTTCCTATATAGTCTTCTTCCATATTACTTCCATATTCCACATTACTCTGAGGTTAACATCATGCATAACCATTGTGTAAGCATGAAAACCAGAAAATTAATGTTGATACAATACTATCAGTTAGATAATTTACAATCCTTTTTGAATTTTACTGATTTTTCCGTTAATGCCCTTTTTATTTCCAAGATAAAATTTAAAATTCCATATTGCTATAGTTGTTATCTTCTCAATAACTTCTAATTTGTTACAGTATTTTTGTAGTTTGGTGTAACTTTTTGACCTTGAAACTTTTGAAGAATACAGGCCAGATTTATGGAGAATGCCCCTCTAATTGGTTCTGCCTGATGTTTTTTGTTGATATGATTCATGTATTTCATTTTTGATAAGAATATTACAGAAGAGATGTAGTCTCAATGTGTATCAGAAGTTACATAATGACAGTATGTCTTATTATTGGTGATGCAAAATGAATATGATCCATGACAACGGCTTCTGTCACTCTTCTTACTGGTCATATGCTGACTTTGCTACTTTCCTTTAGATGGCAAATATTTCTATGATGACCACTTACCACTGGATTGTCAGTAGCTTGAAAAAAAAGAAAAAAAAGCATGGGATTAATTAAATCATGGTGAGATCCACCAATGGACAGCTATGACTGAGTCATCTACTTGGGTAAATAGAATTTTATTCCACTTAGAATACTGTAGAAATCAAATGGACACTGAAGTACCTCTACCTGGGAAGTTTGTGACTCCATTGGAGCCAAATTAGGATTCATGCAATACACTGTTTCTGAAAATCTGAGATTCTGGTGCCTCAGTTGAAGAGTATGTGGCTACATCTACATGGCAATTATTTCTAGAAATATGTACTTTTCAATCTTTTCTATTTCTGATCTTACTAATTAATGGAATTGTGTCTTTGGATTGTTGTGAAAGGCAAAAATATTGGGAGATAGAAAATCTGGGGTTCAAAGAGAGAGGATATCAGAGAAAGGCCACCCAAACTTTTCCAGATACAGTTAGTCTGACTTGAGGTTTTGGAAAGAAAAGACTTAGAGGAAAGTGTCTGAAGAAATCACACATGATTTTGAAAAAAACAAATACTCACAACTTGGAATCTCTTGCTGGAGTAAAATGGTTTTACAAAAAAGTGAAATGACAGTTTAATTTATCAAATCACTCTCATACATACACATTCACTTTCCTCCTTTTGGTTCTGTAGTTCTGAAGTCACAGAAGGGCTTGAGCTTGAAGAAATTTGTTTCCAGAAGAATCCAGTAGGTAAGAGCACAAACTTGCAACATCTTTTTTAGAAGTATCAGACATGGGGAAAACCCGGGATTAGGAGCAACCAGGGAGAGAAAGCCTGACCTGGGTTGCGTGGACCACAGGACCCCACGGAGATGACTCACAAGGCAGGAAGTTCACAGTCAGATTTAGTTAATGAATTTGGAAAACATGCCTGGATGATTCTCATATAAGATGAAATAAGCAAAGCACTGAGGGATAAATACCACATGTGCTGAAGCCAGGAAAGAAAGACCACAATGGTGCATTGGACTTGCAGAGGGAGAAAACATACCTTAGGATGCAAAGTGGAGTGGGGGGAAAGTGGGAGGGAAGGGAGGTTGGGGATAATTGGGTGGGGGACATGGGGTACAAATGCAATTTCTGGTAATAGGCATGCTGCCAGTATCAATCTGGTCTTCACAACTTGGGCACAAGGGGTGATAATCAGCTGTGTATCTCATGAATATTCATAAGCAATAAAAAAGATTTAAGTTTTTTTCATGGTTTATGATTCTTGAATTGCAGATAGCTTCTGTTATTAAGATAGTAAATATGTAGAACCATCTTCCTCATAACAGCTGTGCATTTCTGCAGAGAGATATAGGGAATGACAGTTTTCTCAGGCCCATAGATGAGATTCTCCTTGGGGACATAGCACTGTCTATGACTCTGTGGAAATTCTGATGAGTCTGTGAGTTGACAGTGAAGTCATGGCAGGGCAGGGCTGTGCTCTTGTTGCTGTGAAGGACAAGGGGCCACTCCATCAGGGTATGTGATGCTGAGAGCCCAAGTGGAGAGAGTCATGTGGGGGCCACGTGTGAGCTGCCTCAGTGATGCTGTCTGGACATGGTCATTTAAGGAGCATACAGAGATGCCTGCAGATGGTGCAAACAGGGCTCAGCTTGGGCAGGGAGCAAGATTTTGGAATGAGTACTGTGGGGCTTGCTTGTCACACTGAGGTTTGATGCATGATCCTAGGGGCTCAGTATAGGATGAGACACAGGTTAGGATTTTTCATTTGGTATTGAGAAAAAACTCTTCTTTCTATGTTTTCAAAAATTCTAAACGTGATTATCCATATGAATTCAACTGAAGCCACTAGTTTTCACTGTTCTTTCAGTCATTGAAAGACTATGGCCACAGTTCATGAGAAGCTGAAATTGTAGACCATGACAATCCTATTTCTTAAGCCAGAAGGAGACTATATATGTGAGCACATGTGGGTCTGATCCGTACATACCCAAAGCCATGACCACCGGCCTGTGGAGAACTGGCAGGTTTTACACTTTGAGCTGGATGAGGAGATATCTTGATCTGTGTCCTCCTGATGGTTTCCAATGACTAGACAACACTCCAAGAATCTAGTCCTCACTAATTCTCTTCACTAGACAGACCCTCCTGCTCACATGAATCATATTTGTGAGTCATTTTCCCAGACTCATGCTGTGCCTGGGACAGTATGTGTGCAGAGAACTCTCTTTCAGCTAAATATCATTGGTAATGCCATTTGAGTCTTCATAGGTTTTATTTGCCTTACAGACATGGAGTCTGTTGGAAGAATGGACAAGAGAAGGAGCTGTGAAATTACTTCTGGATGAAAAACGTAAGCACCAAAATGGAATAAAGAAGGAGTACTAATAATAGACTAATGATAATAATAATAACAACAACAACAACAACAATACCCCAATCTTTCTGGACTCTTGGCGATTATTTCCGAAGTTTCATACAAAACCCCTTCTGGGATCAAGTTGTGCATGTGCCCCCTCTTGTGGTCACATGTGGGGTAATAACCTGAGATTGTTTTCTATATCAACATTTCTAAGGTAAGGCATACTTCTTTCTTGAGCATTTTCAAACATCTCTTATCTGATGCATATAACAAATTAAAACTCTTATCCGGGTATTTTCCAAGAGCGTGGACACATTAATAATTCTTAGTTTTTAGTGATACATCAATGTTCTATAAATTGGGATTCCTCAACTATTACTGAGATCGAGATGCTGTGGAAACTACCCAAATGTTCACTGCTGCATGCTGTCTCATTAGCAATTGAGTAACTGTTGAGTCATCAGACATGGGGTCCTCAATAATTCAGTCTGTGCTTATGCCGTACTTTTATTCCACTCTTCTAGTTGTGATCTCTTGGTGGTTTCCTTTTTTCTGTTCCTGGTGTCCCTCAGCTCCCCTGGGATGTACTGGGAGGACAAGGGTGATGGTTACACAGGAAAATTGGTCTTCACCTTCCAGGTTGTGGTTAGATCTCAGTTTAATTCTATTTATTTATTTTTATTTTATTTTATTATTATTATTATTATTTTGTCTTTTTCGTGACCGGTAATGGGATTGGAACCCTCGGTGTGGTGTCGCCCGCACCGCGCTCAGCAAGTGAGTGTACCGGCCATTCCTATATAGGATCTGAACCCGTGGCAGGAGCGTTGCTACGCTCCCAGCGCCGCACTCTCCCGAGTGCACCAAGGGGCCGGCCCAGTTTAATTCTATTTAGTCATCTCACTACAGCAGGGTTATTCTTGAGGGAGATGGTACACTTTTCTATCCCTGCTAAACTAATGCTTTCAAATATCTGCTGTTTCTACATTCTCCCACTTTTTATAGATCTTCGTAGGTTGGTGTGAAATAAACTATCCCACTGCTTCCCACAAAGGGGAAATTTCAGAAAATATTTTAATGAATAATTTGAATGGAAAACATTGTTTGAAAGATTGAATCTACATAATCTAGAGATGAAGTAAAATGATTATGAGTATTAATAATTATTGAGTGCTATGTTTCCAGGTCAAAATTATAAACACTTTTTAAGTATATATTTATTTAATTCTTACTACATCCTGATGGCGTAGTTACTCGTTAATATTCCTTTATTAAAGATGAGAATTCGAAAAGAAGAAAGTTTAAGAAACTTGCAATATTCACACAGCTATCAAGCCAAAATTGATCCCAAGGGTGTGTGATTCCAATCCTCGACTTCTATGATGGGAGAAGCTTCCAATCCTTGACTTCTATGATGGAAGACGCCAGTATTTCAAAATCCCTTTCACTGAGCTTTCTCTCATATTTCCCCAATAATTGATCAGTACCCTGGACATGAGGAAGCAGCTGGATCAGTTTACTCTCTTTGTTCAGGGATGTCACCCTGTGTGAAGTGAGCTTGTATAATGTGCTGTGTCTTCAGCCTCCAGGATGCTGATTGTGGGAGTGAAAACTTTCCCGGACCCACTAGGACCCAGAACAACAGAAGGCAGAAGAGTAGAGCTTCTCACATCCATTCATGCCCTGGATTGGGGCAAACACCTGTCCTTAGACAGGGACAGTCCATTGATAAGGGTTTTTATCTGTAGCCAATGGCTCTTGAAAAGGCTTGCAAAGTCATCTCAGGTTGAGATGGGGCTTCCTGTTGCAGAGTAGATTATTTCACAACAGTCACACAGGGACACTTCCACCCCAGTGTCTTCAATTAGTTAAGTGGAGCCTCCCGCTCAGTAGTCCAAATCACTGCACCATTTCCTCAGTTCTCAGTTACAGATGGCCTTCTTCTGGTGGTGACTCCTGTGAGTGGCCAGGTACATGTTAGATGATAATCAATGACATAACTATTCATAGCAATTGAGCTCCAACTACTTGAAAAGGGAGCCTTTTTTAGGCTATGAACTTAACTCTGGAAACATTCTATAGAAAATACATCAAGATTGCATTGTTAAGTTCCCTTAGTAACAGAATTTGAGAATTTAGATTTGAGGGAAACAATGTAAAGAAATTAGAGAATTTTATAGAGAAGCCATACCTGCTACAATTCAAGACTCCAATGTTCTGCAGTCTACATTGGGAGAAAACATAAAATAAAGTGAAAATGACAGAGGATTCACGAAGAAAGTTTAATTTAAACTGCCACAAAGGATAATAAGAGTTTAGATCAACAGAGAAGATGTCTTTACACCTCATTATTTGTGGCAGTTTAGATCAACAGAGAAGATGTCTTTACACCTCATTATTTGTGGCTTGTCTTGGTAAATTAGTTTAAAGGGATAAACACACCTTGGGAAAAAAACTGGAAGCAGGAAGTCGCAAAGGTATGGTGTTGCCAAGCTGTGTGGAATTTTCACTGCTCTATGCCTCTTTTATAAAAAGGAGTATCTAGGGCCGGCCCGGCGGTGCACTGCTACAGTGCGCCACTTGGGAAGTGGGGCGGCGCTCCCGCCGAGGGTTCGGATCCCACATACAGACCGGCGGCTCACTGGCTGAGCATGGTGCGGGAGCAACACTGAGGGTTGTGATCCCGTAACCGGTCAGTAAAAAAGACAAAAAGGGAAAAAAAACCCCAAAAAACAAAAAACTTATTTGTATGTAAGGATACACAAAAGTTAAAAGGATGAAAAATATGTACCAGGAAACTACCAAAAGAAGTTGGTGTAGGTATTTCAATAATCAGCCAAAATAATCTTTAAGGCAAAAAGAATTACTAGAGATAAAAAAGCATTACATAATGATAAATTGCTCAATTTACCAGAGATTTTTTTCCCAACAATTTTGAAAGTATATAAACTTAGTGACTTAGCCTAAAAACATACAAAGCAAAAATTGACAGACATAAAAAAAAGATAAAAAGATAAATTCACAATCATACTGAAAGGTTTTAATATACATTTTTCAGTAATTGATAGATCAAGCAGGTAGGAAAATCAGTAATCCTACAGATTTAAAGAAATACTTCAAAAGCTAGACCTAATGAATATATACATAGAACACTGTATACAAAAACAGATCACTGGTGGATCTAATAGACACCATACTCTAACACTGTACCCACAAGTGTTCACATGGATTTAGAAACATTGACCTCATACTATACTGGGCCATAAAATAAGTATCAGTAAATTTCAAAATCTTTTGAATTACACAGACATAGTTGTCAGATCATAATGCAATTAAGTTAAAAATAGTGCATACACTTAAAACTGTACCTGGCACATAGTACATACTCAAATGTTAAGTTATTATCACTGAGGCTAAAAAATGCTTAGTATATCACACTATATTGTAATTATCTATTTACTTATTTGTCTCCTTACTAAACTATAAGCAATCTGATTGAAAGAAAGTGAGCTGAGATGCTAGGTACCATTCAAGCTTTATTAAAGAAAGAAATCTGCTGGTATGTCCTCAAAGTGGCAGGCAGCATGGGGCTGCCCTGAAAATGGGGGACAGCGCCGGGCATGGGGGTGGTAGAGCTTATATAATGCACCAAGGGCTGGCTGATACCATCAAGGAGGGTCATTATGCTAATGTGGATTGGGGTGGAGAACTGCATCCTTGTGGGAGCAAAAGGGGTTTCTGTTAAAGTCAGGAGGCTTCTCGTAAAGGGAAGGGGGGAGGAGGTGAGCAGCCCCATTTTGTACTTGGGCCTTTCTAAAGTGGCGCTGGTTATGTTGCAGATCTACTACTGATGGCATTTTTATAGCAGCAAATAAGAAGCAGTATCAATATTTATGGCAAGCTGTTATCAAAAAAAAAAAAAAAAAAAAAAACAAACCAAACAACCCTCCCAAACCTACAGGACAGCTTTCATTTGGAAGTGTTAAAGGGCTCTTGGCTCCTCGCGGAGGTCTGCAGGAGGTAGGGTCCTTTAATCAAGGCCCAAGACATTGCTAATTTACTAGATATTAGAGCAGCAAGAGGCAGCTGCTGGGGGTACAGTGGGGTGGGGACAGTGATGGTGTGGGTGAGGGTGGGAAGATTAAAGTCTTGAAAAGTCAGAGTTGAAGCACATAGAATGAGCCAGATTCTCTGGCTTGCATTATTTGTGTCCCGCCTCTGCTCAAAAGCCTTTGGTACTACCCTTTTACAGCCACAGCCACTTCCCTCCCTTCCCCTTGCCTAACCCCTGGCAGCCACCGATCTGTTTTCCACCTCTATAATTTTGTCATTTCAAGAATGCTATGGAAATGGAATCACACAATGTGTAACCTTTGGAGATTGGCTTTTTCCACTCAGCGTACTGTCCTTGAGATCCGTACAAATTGTTGGGTGTATCAAGAGTTTGTTACTTTTCTCTGCTGAGTAGTACTCCATGTTATAGACGTAGCACTGTTTTGTTCAATGATTCTGTAAGACAATAGCATGAGGGATCCTTGTGATGGAACTGTTCTGTATTGTCACTGTGAGGGTGGTCACATGAATCCACATGTGATAAAATTGCATAGAACTGAACATATGCACAGTCACAAATGAGTGCATGTAAAACAGGTGAAATTCAAATAAGGTGGGTGGATTGGATCAGTGTCAGTTTCCTGGTTGTGATACTGTATTACAGGTCTGCAAAATGTCAACATCAGGGGAAATGGAATGAAGGATTTCTATGTAATATTCTTTTCAACAGCACATGAATCTACAATTAATTTTTAGAAAAAAGGCCTTTGGTGGCACTCCTTTGCCTGGCAAATGAAGGCTGAACCCCTTGGTGTGGGACTCACGAGGCCCTTCCATGTCCTGGCCCCACCCCCAGCTGCCTTGGGTCTTCTCTCTCTCTACTCCTCTTGGCTGACTTGTTCAACATTTCCCATCATACCAGGCACTTTTCTTTAAAGTAAAATGTTTTTTTTCAATTAAGTATAACATTCAAATAGAAAAAGACTCAAATCATAACTATACAGCTCGATGAATTTTTGCAATGTGAACCAGATCAAGAAGTAGAACTTTGCCAGGACCCCAGAACTCCCACCCTCCCCCACCCAGTTCCTCTCATCCAAAGGATAACTGCTGTCAGATTTCCATCATCATATATTAGTTTTGCCTGTTTTTGAATGTCATATAAATGAATTCATGGATTCTTTTTAACTGGCTTCCTTTTTTTAACATGTGTTCTAGATGTATTCATGTTGCAGGTAGCAGTAGTTTGTCCATTATCATTGTTGTATAGTATTCATTCCATCGGGTAAAGAAACTATAGTTCCACAACTTATACTGTTGATTATTGGGTTGCTTACAGTTTTGGGCTATTTCAAGTAGTTCTGCCATGAATGCTCTTTCACATGTCATTTGGCCTGCATGTGTACTTATGTCACTTGGATACATACCTGGAAGTGGAATGGCTGGATCATAGGATGTGCACGTTAAGCTCTGGTAGATACTACCAAGTAGTTTTCCAAAGTGGTTGCACCGACTCACACTCCTATCAGGAGCACATGAGGATTCCTGTTGCTCTACATCCTTGCTGATTCTTGACATTGTTGGTCTTATTAATTTTAGCCATGCTGGAGGGGTGCGTAGTGGGATGTTGTTATCTAAGACCAGTTGCTCATCCCCCAGCAAGAGATTGCTCAGTGTAAGGCTCACTGGGGGCAGAGGGCTTTTCCACTTCTTCCCGGAGGCAGATGGCCTGGCTTCTACCCCTTCTCTAGACAGTGGATCTTTGCATGGGCTTTGGGAGTGGCAGGGTTGCCTGCACATACCCTAGTGGCTCAAGGCTCTGGCCTCTAAAAAGGCAGGTCTAGAAAATGGGTTTAGTTCTGTGCCCGTGAGCCAGTGGGGGTCCCTCTGCTCTTGTGTCTGCCCCAGTCTTTCTTCTAAGTACCTGGTAGAGGTTATGGAAAAGAGCTTGGGGTATGAACTCCTCTTCTGTCTGAGGCTCCCAGGATTCTTAACACTCAGCTTTTAAGAATTTGCTATAATGTTAGCTCTTCTCATCCTCTTTTACGGCAGCCTTCTCTTCTTGCAAAGAGGCTCCAGCAAAGGCAGAGGGGGACCTGTCCCTCTATAGAATTCAGTTCTCCTGGGTGCCTCGTAACTGCGGCTCCCCAGTGGGCTCAAAGGAAACTATGATTTTGCCAGTTGTCTGGCTTTTTCTCCTTGTTAGGGTGGGACTGATGTTCTCTTGTGGCTTTTTTCCTACCTCTCACTGTGGTTTTTACTGTGAATATCTCCAATGACTAATGAGTTTGAACACCTTTCAATACAACAGCCATGTCTTGCATTTTTGTGCTCCATGAATGTCCTTCCTTTTATTTCCTGCCTGTTCTTCCAAGGGTTAGTTCAAGGGTTTCCTTGTCTATGCTGCTGTCCCTAGCTATCTCTGTTTTCATCTGCGAGCCCCACCAAACTTGCTCTCTCCTCCCCCTTCTCCAGCACTTTCTGCTACTTGGATTAGGCGACTGGGAGTTGGGGAAAGATGTGCCTTCTTTTGGGTTTCTGTCAGTACTCCTGCCAATGATCAGCTGGGAGAAGCAGAGCAGGCCGGCAAGAGGCGGTATACGTGTCCAGATGGAGTCTCCTTGAGGGTTGGAGAGGAATAGGGCACAGACACAGCTTCTTCCAAAAAGAGTTAGGCTGCACCTCATTTCTCCAAAGGCAGAGGCAATGTAGCTGGGGTTTGCAGCGTGGGAATTCGTAGGAGGGTCCCCTCGCAAATCCCCCGAAGGCCTACTCCTGGTTTTGGTTGCATCTTTGTTCCTTACCAGGCACTTTTCCTGCCTAATTGAGCTCAAATTGCTGAAGACAAACTTTCTCAGGGTTATTCTCATCCTGCTGGGTATCAGATTTCCCTAAAACCAAAATTGTTGCTTAGTCTAGACCTGCACGTTTATTGTTCTATTTTAGGAGAAGTCCCAAATCCACACCAGAACAGCAGAGGGGCCGCTCCACATGACGGCCTTTCCCCGGCATTTGCTGGCCTCCCGCACGGCCAGGAATTCTTTGTGCAGTGCCTGTCCCTGGTGGCTTCTGAGCAGACCTCAGCTGCTTTGTTACTGTCCAGGGCAACAGCAGGGACAGAAATAGCATTTTTGAGTTGTGAGAAGAGAAAAATTGGGTAAGTTTTGGGAATAGAGAAGCAAATGTGCAACCTGGGGGTGGTCACGGAAGATCACCTGTCGATCAGGCCATGTCAGGCGTGCAGGGCTGTGCATCCCTCAGGCTCTTTTTTCCTCTGACTCCCTGGGCTGCCTTTTCCCTTTTCATTCTGCTTCCTGGCCTGGATTTCCTGGGTGAAGTTGGAAGCACTTTAGTTTTCTGTGATTCTCTCCCACTGCAACCTCAGGACAGTGATATGCTGATAAATGTTTAACGACTGGCTCTCTAGGAGAAAAAAGTCCCAATTTGCAGTGTTTGCCCATTGCCATAGTGTAAATACTCCCACAACAGTCGATTTTAAGCTACTGACATGATATCACTGAATGTGGAGCTGGGAAGGGCTGTGCACACAATTATACAGTGTTCACCATGCAGGTGAATTAGACGTAAATAACCTTAAGAGCATATATAGATCAGTGGTTGGCATCGTATGGCCTGGAGGCCAAATCTGACCCACGGCCTGTTTTTGTGTAAAAAAAAAAACCAGAAACAAATCATACCAAAACAATATGACAAGGACTGTCTGTGGTCCTCAAAGCCTAAAATATTATCTATTCTTTTACAGAAAAAGTTTGCTGATCCCTGGCATAGATAACAGTAAAATAATTAGGAAGTGATGAGATTTGAGTATTTTTACTGTTGTTTTAAATATGACTTACTTAATTGTAAATGTATATTTACTTTGTTTTGTTTTTGGTAGATGGCCACTAGGGGAATCTGAACCCCTGACCTTAGTGTTATAAAACTGCACTGTAACCGGACGGCCCAATTTACATTTAATTTTTAATTTTAAAGTGTATATTTACATTTAATTTAATTTTTCCATTGGTTGTGTTTAACAACAGGCTCACAAAAT
>NW_007733607.1:78824-79203 GCF_000696425.1 Galeopterus variegatus | reverse complement strand
TGTATATTTACATTTAATTTAATTTTTCCATTGGTTGTGTTTAACAACAGGCTCACAAAATTCCCCCAAACTTAACAATTGGTTATCACAAGCCAGCAAGTGCTAACTTCGGCATACCACTGCCTCAAGGGCCATTGCTAGAGGACCACACGGGTTCTTTGTTCTGATCTCTTCACATTATAAATGGGGAAACTGAGGCCCAAAGAAGAGAATGAAGAGAGAGCAGGGCTACTTGGCAAATCAGTGGCAGGGTCTGTTCTCTTTGCTCATTTGATGCTGCCCAATAAATACCCACAGTTCACTGTTTATTGCTGTTGCCTCTTTGTCCCACGATTTCTCCCGATGTCTGTGCTGGCCGAGGGGACACCATGTGCAACGG
>NW_007733607.1:71330-78297 GCF_000696425.1 Galeopterus variegatus | reverse complement strand
GGCGGCAGCGCTGCCGCACCTCCTAAGCGGCACACTATCCAGTGCGCCACTGGGCCGGCCCAGGATGGGTGTTCTTTTATGAGCCTCCTTGGTCCACCCACCTCCACTTTGGGTTTTGCACGGAGCACTCTCTGTGCTAAACCTCCATGACAGAACCTGACATCTTCTGAGGGGATGTGGCAGGGGAGGTGGCGGGAGCAGAGGAAGCTGGCCTGAGAAAGCCAGGAAAATGCTGGTGTTGGGATCTTGGTGAAGTGGTGGCTGGGGCTGCATCTCTTGTGAGTTGTTGAGTGAGGAGCAGGATCCAGGCTGCAGAGAGAGAGAGAGAGAAAGAATCAGAGACGAGCCCTGGGTTTTGTGGCTTCCCAGGTCTCCCAAGGCCAGGCTGAACCTCCTGTGCTTTGGGGCTATCACGGGCATCTCCAGGAATCTTGCAATCAGCTCTCACATAACCTGAGCTAGGTGAAGTGTATTTCTGCTCCTTGTGACCAAACAGTCTCTGATTAAGATACTGGAAATCTCAAGATCTTCACAGGCTGGGAGCCGCTGAGGCACCGAGAGAAAGTGGCCCTGGGGATGGGCAGGCACCTTCCTTCCCAGTCCCCAGCCCGCGAGGCTACGGCAAGTCCCCTTTTCAGCATGTTGACTCTCTCTTCTTCTCCCAGAGTGGTTGAATGCCAACCTGTGGCGATAAAACAACAGTTGCAGTCAAGGTCAAGGGCCAATTACAGATATTGGCCTGATTTTGATATATTCTAAGGTCCCCAAAGAGAAAGCGATAAATTATAAAAGATCCCATATAAAATATGGAATCGAAAGAATCTTAGTTTTAAGAAAGTTTTTATTTTATATTTACTTCTGGAAAGCAAAATTAAATTTATTTGGATCGGTAGATAGAACAGATTCTTTGGAAAAGCACATGCATCTGGCACCGAAAAATTAGCAGGGAGGTGATAATCTTATTGTTAAGACATCATCATGGCATTAAAAAACACTCGCAAAGAAAATTTTACTAAGATTCTCCTTCCCTGTAAATAGTGCTTTCATTTTGTCTGATGTCCTCCTGTGCCATTTGCCATAGTTTGCTTCATTATTCCTCTGTGATTGATATTTAGAAATCAAAGTTGGAAGCAATTTTTGGTATCATAATAAAAAATGCAGTGAAGACTTTGTTTTTGATTTTAAAATTAAAAAGTTAAGTTTCTCAGCACGGGTTCCCAGGAGTGGGGTAACGGGGTGATCTTGGTAGGCTGGCACCATGGGAGAAGCCCTGGATTTGGAGTCAGAAGACCTGGGATTGACCTGTGTGATCTTGGGCAAATTACTTACCGTCACTAAGCTATAGTTTTCTCACTTGTAAACTTGATTTATACTGTATTATGCCCCACAGGAGTTTAAAGAGGGTTATTGAGATACCATATAAGTACTAACACATAGCATATGCAAATGAGTTAGTTTCAGTGGAAAGGGGACAGACGTTTTTCTTCTTGACCCATATCATCAAATTCCTTTTCAGGAGGTAGACTCATCAGCCACATGATAAGTAGATGCAGGTTTCAGTGCAAACTCACCAGCATTGAATTTTATGATTTTAATAGTCAACATAATAGACACCATAAGTTATATAAAGGTAGTCAGGGAAATTTTGAAGTGTGCAAAAGAAGTGTTTAGATAACAGAAAGTGGAAAAAAAATGACAAAAGCAGTCAAAACACAAAGCACAGCATGGCATGAACCGACTGAAATAAGAGAAAGAATCAAAGCGACTGGGGTGGGGCCGGGGCGTGATGGAGAGGACTGGTGTCATCAGGACTTTTCGGCTGCCTCTCCAACCTCTGTCGGGTTGGCCTGGGGGGGCCGCCACAGGGGCTCTCAGTACTTCCCCTCCTCCAGAAGGGCAGCTCCCAGCTTTCTCCCTGGGTCTTGGCAGAAGCTCCCTGACTCAGTTCTCCTTCTCTGCCCTCCACCCTTAGGGGAACAGATGTAAGGCAGGGGGGGGACAATGTCTGCATTGTAAGCCCAGCTGTCACCAGAACTCCCTGCTCCTCTCCCCACTGCGGGCTGCCCCCCATGCTGCCACAGCCTCAGTCTGCTCCTCTGCCCACTCAGGCTCAGCCCTGCCAGACCCCAGGGGGCAAACAAGGCCCGGTTGTTCCCTTCTCCCGCAGGGCACGCACCTCCCTTTGCAGAGCTGCCTCGGCCCATCTCTGTCTCTGGAAGGAGGAGCTCACTCCATACAGCTGGGGCCTTGGCACTGGAAGAAGGGACAGCCACTTAAGTTCCAGGGGCCCTGGTTGGAGTGACCCAGGCCTATCCCTTCTTCTTGTGAGGCTTCAGTGGTCTTGACCATGAACTGAAGGGGAAGCATCAGAACAACTCTGGAGAGCTCTGAGCTCCAGAACTGCTCTTCTGGAAACTTCCATAGTCTCTGCATCAGGCAGTTGATTTAAAATCAAGTTGATTTAGCAGCTTTCTGAGGTAGGAAGAGGATTCCTTCTACTTTAATGGTGCTCTGCACTCCACAAAGCCCATTCCCATCCATTCTCTGTGAGGGAGGCAGGACTGTAAATGGGAAACTGAGGCCCAGGGATGGAGAGTAGGCAGTAATTGTGGCAGCTGGGACTTTGGAATCCAGGCCATTGATCTCCACCGTACCACAAAGTATGCTCAGTAAACAGGAAACAGAGCAACCCCAGGGATGTGGGGGAGGGGTCCCCCAGGGGTGGGACTGGGGGGCTCTCAAAGAGCAGAGCTACCTTGGGAAGGGCTCATGAAATAGAAGTGACAAGGGACTTTCAGATTTCTTCTGAGCTCCTTTTGCAGCAGAGCTCCTTTTCGGTTTCTGGTGATACTCCCTGTTCCTGGGTTTCTTTGGCTTCTAGTTCTTAGGACTGAGTGGGTGGCTCTGAGCTGAGCGTGCCCCATGGTGTGTGAGCCTTTGTGAGAAGTCAGGGACTGAGGGCAGTTGCCCCAAACTGTATTGTCATGGCTGGAGGATCCCAGGTCGCCTCCGTTAGGGACTGAGAACGTATGTCTCTCCTTCTAGGTCCTCCCTCCCCTACATCAAGGGTGATCATTTAAAAAGGAAAATCACATTCTCTGAGAAGAAGTACCACTCCTGTGAGATGGTGAGCAAGGTCTTTCTGCACCTGTGTTGGTACTCAGCCGACCCCTCGACCCCACAGCCTTTTTGTGGACTCCCACCCTGACCCCGTGCTCCTGCCGTACAGAACTCTCTTGGGCTTCCTAAAGTCATAGTGTGCTGTCTTGTGCCTCTGAGCTGTGCGCTCTGCCTGGAATGCCTTTCCCTTCTTGTTCGCTTGCAGAGCTCGTATTCGTTCCGCAAGACCTGGCACAAACAAGCCTTTCTTCCTCAGTGGAACGCCCTGTGACCCCACTCTGGTCATTCTGCCACCACTGCCCCTATCACAGCATGACCACTCTGTTTATATGTCCTTCTTTTCCTGAAGACTGAGAGCTTTTGGGGGACAGAGACCAGGTGAGCATCACATCTGTGTCCTTGGCACTAAGCAGGGTCAGAGGCTTGTTGAGTGATTGGACAAGAGGTTTTCTGTGGGCTTCTGACACACGGTGCCTCCTACTAGCTCCAATCCATTTCCACACTGTAGCTGGAGTATTCTTTTAAACACATAAATGGTGTCATATTGCTCTGCGGCTTAAAACCCCTCAGTGGCCTCCTGTTACACTTGGGATAAAATGTTTATCATGGTGGCTCTTGATTCCCTCTGATCTCACTGCTCCTGTCACTGGAGCCACACTAGGTCCTTTCAGTTTCTGGAATGTTCTTTCCTGCCATAAAACCTGTGATAGTGTTTCTTCCCCCTTACTGAGCTGTTTCTCAGCCTACCTACCCTTGAATGGCAACCCCAGGTTCTGATGAATGAGCTGTGAGCCGTGAGATCGCTTTTTGCTAAGCCTCACACCTGTGTGCCCATGACCTGTGCTGGTTACACCCTTCTAAAAAACAAAAAGAGAAAGAAAGTGTGCTGGGCCCTGAGGATGAATAATAGAGAAAGACAGACAGAAAGAGATCAGACTCTCATCACATAGGCCTGAATTCTAATTAGGGCCCCACACTTATTTTTGGCATTATGGGCAAGTCACTTAATCTCTCTAACCTCAGTTTCCTCATCTGTAAAATGGGTTCATAATGGTTCTTGCCTCATGGTGTCAGCATGAGATTTGAGTTAATGTGTGTAATGCAGTTTAGCACAGTGCCCGTCACATAGTAAGCACTCGATTTTATTTATTATGAATTTATTATAAGACATGGTGCATGTAAAGATATAAATGAGAATTTATTAAAAATCACTTCAGAATCTTTCCTTCTTTGCCTCCTTTCTCCTTTCTCCCTTCTTTTCTCTCTCTCTCCCTTTTATCTCTTCCTCTCACTTTGTTTCTTTCAAGCATTTAATAAACTTTATTGGGTGCCTACTGTGTGCCAGGCAGTAAATATCCCAGAGTCTGGGAAAAGATTTTGGAGAGAAGAATGTGTGTTTTGTTGTCTTTTCTTGTCCCCGTCCCTGAGTGAACTTTGAATTTGTCTATACGACTTAGCCTCAAATGACAGATCCAGCAAATCTGGGGAGGCGGGGGAGGGGGCGTGTGGATAAAAAGGTGGGGCGATGGAAGGGGCCTCCGCTGGGGCTGCCTCCCCTGGCTTCAGCTCTGCTCCACCCACGGCCCAGCAGGAAGTCTCCACTTGGGTTACAAAAATGCCCTTTCAACAGCACCAGCATGGAAGCTCAGATGTTGGTAACAGTTGCTTAATTTTAGGAACTGGGATATATTTTGCCAAGTTGTGATCCCAATGGAGCAGTCTGAACTTGGAATGAAATCCAAGCCATGAAGTCTTAAATTCTTGAGACAGAAGTAAAAAAAAAAAAAAAAAGTGATTTCCAGGTTCAAAGAAGAAAGCTTTACCATCCACAATATAATCATCCAAAAATAATATTCTGAAGATTCCCTTTAGAAAAATCAGAAACCTAGGAGTGAAACTTTCTCTGTAATGAAAGGTATAAAAAGGTATAGTGTGGGGGAACGGGTCTCTTTTCCAGAATGTTAAATGAATAGTTGTTTTGTGATGTTAGCTGCTCAGAGAAAACAAAATGCTTTTCTTTTCTGACTGGGAACGATCTTCTATGGCTAATGGATTTACAAGTTTGAATCCCCAGTTACATTGCTTGCATTTTAAAGGTGAATTTCACAATGATCCCCTCTTGAGTGGAAGAGGCCTTAACATGAGTTACATCAAAGATTATTAGTGTAGTTCAAAGCAGATTTGGTGGATGGTAAACAAACTGGGATTATGAAGGGGAGTTAGGCTGATAGAATATTTTCTTATCTTCCTTCAGGGTGCAAATCAGCTTTCAGCTCCTCTGTAAAGTGTCCCTCATTCTTCGTCCCCTCAGCCTGCTGTCCCCTAGGTCCCCCACCTGTTTCTCTCCTTGCTCCTGCCCCAGGTTTGTGGCCTCCTCGCATTCCTTTCCCAGGCCTGCTCTTTGTCCCCCTCCCCAATCTGCTGCCTTCAGGACCCACCCCTAGGATTCTGGCCCCACCCCCTGGGCCCCTCATGATGCCTGAAATTTTGGGGAAGAGGGTGTTTGGTGGAAAGTTCTAGCTGGTCCAAGACTATGGGAGTTTCCCCCTTGGACACCACCCTGGGTCAGAGGGGTTTCTAAGTCCATCTGCCTGCTTGCAGGGAGGCGTGGGGACACTGAGAGGAGACACAATCTCAGCAGACTCACTGGTTGTCCAGTGGAGAAGAGAGAAGAGGTTGCAGGAGAGAACTCTGCTAGCTCCAGAGTCTACTTGGGCCATGCATGTGTTGAGGCCTGGGGACTCAAGAAGGTCTGCTGGGGTGCAGAGGATGCTCGGCAAGGCGGGGACTGTGAGCTTGTGGTTCAGGTTCAGCCATGGCCTACGTGAACTTCTGTGGAGTTCTCAGTAGTCTCCCTCTGGGAGGCCTACAGGTTGGCCTGGGCTGAGAGGGAGAGGAATGCACACCTCTTGGGCTAGGAAGTGTGGCTTCAGGCTAAGACTGCAATGGGAGAATTTTGCGGTAGTACCAAATGCAGTGGTTTTAAAACAGGCCCACAATTTCTTGATACTCCCCCCCTCAAAAGGTGGAGTCTAATTCTCTCCTTGGATACAGGCTGGCCTTTTAGGACACACTTCTAATAGAATGTGGCAGAAAGATGCTTGCATGACTTCCGAGACTAGGTCTGAAAGGACGATACAGCTTCTACCTGGCTCTCTTTCTGGGGATTCTCACCCTTGGAACCCAGGCCACTGTGTTTTTAGGGAGCCCAGGCAGCCAGGAAATGTCACAAGTAGCTGTTGTTCCAGCTGACAGTGCCAGCTGTGATCTGAGCTGACAGCCAGCCTCAAGTGCCACACATTGAGTGAGGGAGCCTTCCCGTGGTTCTAGCCCCTTGTCTCCACTCCACCTGGCCGATGCCAAGTGGAACAGAGATAAGCTAACCTCGCCCTCCTCAAGCCCCAACCATGTCTAAATTGCAGATTTGGGGTAGTTTGTTACTTAGCAATAGGGAAGCAGAGCAGCAAACCCCATAGTTCCCTGCTTTTCTCCTTTCTTCCACACAGGTTTGCTGTCTTCCGTCCCCAGCAGAGTGGTTCAGTAAATCATGGCACACCCAGAACATGGAACATTGTGTGGCCATTCAAAATGCTGTTTTTGAAGAATTTCTAATGACTTGAGAAAATGTTTCATATTTATAACATTGAATTCAAAAAATAAGATAGGGGGCCGGCCCGGTGGCGCACTGCTACAGTGCCCCGCTTGGGAGTGTGGCGGCGCTCCCGCCGAGGGTTCGGATCCCACATGCAGACCGGCCACTCACTGGCTGAGCGAGGTGCGGGCGCAACACCAAGGGTTGCGATCCCGTTGCCGGTCACGAAAAAAGACAAAAAGGAAAAAAAAAAAA
>NW_007733607.1:66342-70885 GCF_000696425.1 Galeopterus variegatus | reverse complement strand
AAAAAAAAAAAAAAGATAGAACTGAATATGTAGTAGAATCCTAATTTTGTTTTAAAAACACATGCCTAGGGAAAGAACTAGAAGGAAGCATACCTGCAAGATGAAGAAATGGGATTATAAGTGATTTTTAATAATTTCTGTCTATTCCAAATTTTCTATAATGAGTGTATATATTTTTCTAATCAGAAAAATTGTTACATTTAAAAAAGATGTTCTGTCCCTTTCCTTTTTCTCATGTTAAACATGACGTCATTTTCTCATCCTTGGTTTCTAGTTTGCAGCTGTACCTAAGGAGAGTTTCATATTCACTCCAAGAAACAGTTCCAAATAGATAATAGTAATTGAAAACTGGCTTTATCAAAGCTAATGTTGAATAAATGAGCTTTTAGTCAGACTTTTCAGTCCTCCCTACTTCTCTCTCTCCTCTTATATAAACTTGACTCTGAACCATATTTCGTCTCATTGAATGTCAAAGCCTTCTTGAGTCTTCAGGCTTTCTGGAACAGTCTCCTGGAGTTGCCTTCTTCTCCTGCTCTGATTTCTATTCCCAAACCTATGATTTCTTGCCCCCTTAGGAATTTTATCTCTAAAAGAGACACACACTAGGCTACGTTAGCCTCCAGATGAAAGTTTTCTCTCTCTGTACAGTCCTAACTCAACTTTGTAATCCTGGAGACGGTAAATGGAGTCCAGGAATGTTAGATTTGGAAGAAAACCCATAGATTATCTGATTCCACCTCTTTCTTCCAAAGAGAAGGAAATGAAGATCCCAAGAGTTTAAACAGCATTCCCAACATCACATGACAAGGATAAGAAACCGGCATCAGGGCCAATTTTTCCATCTGTTTTGAGGCAGCAGATCCTGCTGGAAAGAGTGAGTGTGTTGGCACCAGACATTCTGGGTTCAAACCGCTGCTCTGCCAATGAATGACTGTAATGTTGGGCAAAGTTACTCAATCTCTCCTAGCCTCAGTTTCCCTATCTGTAAAACGAGAATAGTGTGTACCTTGCAGAACTTCTGTGATATTAGGAATACTGTATTATAATTATATAATTATATAATCTTTCTTTTAGATGATCAATAAAAAGTCATTATTGCTGGGTTTTATTTGAGCACATAATTTCTTCAGAGGAATTGACTCAAGGATCATTGATGAAGACAACGGCGCTCCCAAGAAACAAATATTGGCATTTTCAAGGTCCACGGTTTTAAACACCCGAGTTAATGAATAACTTCCCCAGGTTCACACCGCCCTCCCCTCCAATCTGTCCCCTTCACTCCTTGCCACCTGGTGGCTTGCTACTGCCCTCTGCCCCCTTTGAACACCTGGCTGAACATCCCATTTTCCTCCCACTGTCCATGGTTTACTTTGCTTCTGAACCCATCTTTTAAAATAATCCCATTCCTTCTTTGGTATCTTCTGACACATATGAAATACCTCAGGAAATTTCTCTTCTCTTTTTATTTTACCCACACATTAAAAAATTCCCCAGGTCCTGGAAGACACGTATAATGATGCTTATGGTCACAATTCACTTGTATGCAAGAAAATGAAATCCACATGTTTTTTAGTGTGATTAGATTATAATAAAACAACATAATTGAAAGTGAAATCACATTTTTTATCCATGAGATTGGCAAGAATAACAAAGACATAATATTCATTATTAATAAAGGTGAGGGGAAATTTGTATTATTATACACTTTGGTGAAAGTGATTATGGGTACAGCCTTTTTGGAGAACATTTTGCTGTATCTGTTACAATTAGAAATGTATTTATTCCTTAATTGTATACATGCACACAGAGGAATGTCCAGGGATTTTCTATTTATAATATAAAAAATTAGAAACAAATTAATTAAATGTTTCTTGGGAGGGAAAAGATTAAATGAATTATGGTCCATTCATTTTCACGGAATAATCTGAAGTAGATAAAAATAATGTAATAGGTCTGTGGTCGCCAGCATGGAAAGGTCTCTAAGACATATTGTTATGTAAAAAGAGAAAGTTGATAAATAATATGTATGGTATGATACCATTATATAATATGTAATTGTATAAAAAAGATATAGAAGGATAGGCTTTATTTCACTCTTCAAATGAAGAGTGGCTATTTTTGGAAAGGGAAGTGGGATTTTTCTTTTAAAAATATTTTAATAATGAGGATTTCTTACTTGTAGAATTAAAAAAATTATATTTTAAAATTAAATTATGATTAAAAATGGTAAAAACTCTTCGTGAGATTTTGATGTCCATGCAGGTTTGGAGACGATAATCTGTAATTTATTGCTGTGTAACAAATTACCTCAAAATTTAGTAGCTTAAAACAATGCACATTTTTTTATGTCACACTTTCTGTGGGTCAGGAATCCAGGCCTGGCTTACCTGGGTCCTCTGCTTTAGGATATTTCAAAAGGCTGCAGTCGAGATGTGATGGGGGCTGTGGTCTCATCTCATGCCTTGACTGGGGAAGGATCTGCTTCTACACTCACTCACATGGTTGTTGGCAAGGTTCAGGACCTCATAAGCTGTTGGATTGAGGGCCTCAGTTTAATGGCTGCTGGTCAGAGGCCACAGTCAGTTCCTTGTCATGTGAGTCTTTTCACCATGGTGGCTTATTTCATCAAGGCCTGCAAGCAGAGAAGGCAATGGAGAGAATACCAGCAAGATGGAAATAGTCTTATCCTGGACGTGTCATCCCATCACTTTGCCATATTCTGTTAATTAGAAGCAAATCACTAGGTCCAGCCCACACTCAAGGGGAGAAGATTATACACGGCATGAATTCCAGAGGGGGAATCACTGGGAGCCCTGTCAGATACTGCTTACGGGAGAAACCACCGACTTAGGTAATGGAGGAAAAAATCTAAAGATGAACTTGTTTTTCTCAAGCACCATCATTCAGATTTTAAATTTGTTTGTTCAGGAGCCCTTTCAAGTTTCATTATAATTACTTAAACATTTTTACACCTAAATGCATCTTTTAAACAATATCTCTTATCTTGGATAAATATACTTTTGTGGACCAGCCTTGGAACCCAAACATTGTGGTCAGTTTCTAGAAGAAAATGCAGTTTATATTCTGTACAGCACTTCCACAGATTGTCGGAACATCACCCACTTGTACACTGGGGCCAAGGACCACTCAATCCAGAGATTAACAAAATGACTTGAATATTGGCTGTTACATAAAGTGCAGGGCTCCGCATTCAGTCGGCACCACAGTATGCCTTTCTCTGGGTAAGCCCGTGAAACCCTGATGGCACACCCAGCCTAGGCTAGTGGCCCCTGATGACCCCACATGGCGTTCTCAACTAGGAGATATTTGGAATAAGTTTGGGGTTGCTCTGATTGTCACAATGACAGGGGGTGTTGACGCCAATAAGCAGGCAGGGGCCAGGCATTCTAATGGTCCTGCTGTGCATGAGACAGTCCTGCACAATGAATTGTCTTGCCCCAAATACCAATAGCATCCACATGGAGAAATACTGGATTAGAGGGATGAGAGAGGGGTTTCTAGTTTGGTGTCACAAGGTTTAATCAGGTGTGGGGGGAGGTGCCACTCCAAGAAACCAAGATGGCTGACTCGTTTGAGGTTCAGGGACGTCTTTGCAGGTGCCACCTTCTCCAAGATCTTGGTAGTGGTGTGGGTACTGAGTCTTATGCTTAAAGGGCCGTACAAAACCCAGCAGCTTTTCTATTAAGACAGCATCTTTGCTCTTGCTTAAACGTGCTGGCTATGCTCTTCTCTCAGGGCCTTCGTGCCGGCTGCAACCTCTGCTTAGGACTCTTCCCCTGGACAACCCTACTCCACCTTCTTTACATCCTTTCTCAGAGACATCTGCTCAAAGAGGACCACTCTGAGCACCCTATTTAAAATTGCAACCATCTCCCAACACTTCTGATTCCCATTATGCAACCCTGTAGTACTTAACATCTTGTGAAATATTACATTGCCTGCATGCTGATTATGTTTGTTTTTGTCTCCCCCCCCAGTAGAATATAAGCTCCTCCAGGGTGTGTGTGTGTGTGTAAGTTTAATTCATGGATATATTCCAAGTCCATAGTCCAGTGCCTGGCACATAGTACATGCTCCATACATACATATTTGTTGCATTAGTGAGTGAATAAATGAATGAATACCAGTGAAAACAACTACTGGGGACAGAAGTTCTCAGACATAGAAACAATAGAAAATGATTTTTTAAAAAAGGAATAAACGAGAAATATGCAGAGCATGTGTGATGAAAACTCTAATAGGAGGAAACTTCAAAAAGTTCACGGAAAGATCCATGTTATCTTTCAGTTCTATTTTTCCATGAAATTTTTGAAGTACCCTTGTATGTTACAGAGGGGCATGAAAAAAAAAACCTGTATAAATGGAGAGATATTCAGTGATTCCTTGATTGGAAGATTTTGTGTTAAAAAGAAAGTGGTAACTTTAATAAAATTCTCATGAGTTTCAGACTTGACAAAAATGGTTCTCAAATTCTTTGGGAGAATAAATATAAGAAAAGCTAAAAAAGGGCCGGCCCGGTGGC
>NW_007733607.1:62756-65322 GCF_000696425.1 Galeopterus variegatus | reverse complement strand
AAAAAAAAAAAAAAAAAAAAAAAAAAAAAAAAAAAAAGAAAAGCTAAAAAAAAATGTAATAAGGGTAATGAGGAGAGCTGCACCCCAGCTTTATTGAAACCAATGATAAAATTAAAATAATTAAAACAGTGTCCCACTAGTGCAAGAGTAATCAGACTGAGCAGAGGACAGAGTAGAAACCTCAGAAGAAAACACAGATAAATACAGATCTAGAGTGGCATAAAGGTAGTAGTTTGAGTTAACAGGGAAGACATACAAATTAGTTGCATTTGTTTTTTAAATTTATTTATTTATTTTGGAATTTATTTTATTTATTTGTATTTGTATATACATATTTTTATTGAACTGCACCTATTTGCCTGGCTTGTGGAAAGGATTGTCCATGCACTACTTTATTTACTTCTTGCAGTAGCCCTAGGAAGCATGGACTATAATTACTCATTTATTACAGACCAGGGAACGCAGCTCGAGTCCAGCCCAAAGTCAGCCAGTTAGTCCACTGCAGAATCAGAATTTGAATACGGACCTAACACCAAAGTTCGTGCCCTTCACCTCTACATTCTATGAATAAAAGATGTGGAACTACTGGTTAAATATTTGGAAAAATATGTCACACACAGATTTAAATGTAGGAAATGAAAGTGTAGCAAAAACTTAGCTTTAAGAATTTTCATAAAAATTTTTATGATGCAAATTGGAAGCCACGTGAATTTTATTTTCTACTTTTAAATACTTATATGTTTTAAAATTAGTTAAGTCTATGAATTAGAATTCCAGGTAATTATCAAAAAATTAGGTAAAGGGATATTTAAATAATGTGAAAAATTATTCACAATATAGGTGAAAAAAGGCAGTTCGCAAAATCGCGTCTAGAGTATGATGCTATTTCTATAAATGTGCTTACGTGCATCAACAAAGAAAGGAAAAAAACCCCATCACATAAGTTATAGGTACATAAAAGAAGCAATCTGTGACTTCTTCTGTCTTGTGGGATCGTGTGCTACCGGTGCCAAACAGAAAATGGCACGCTGGTACCTTGCAAAAATAGATGCCCAGGTCTTCTTTGGCCATCATCATTTCCTAACCGGTCAATTCTATCAAAAATCTAAAATTAACAGCCTGACTTTGTGTGTGCCAAGTTCCCACAGGATTCCCCATCTTCCTTGATGTGATACGTCCAGCCCTGTAAAAGACAACTTGGTAAGCCTTGTTAACTCTCTGTTGACTCCGCCTTGACTTGGAGCGTTTGAAGGTTTAGGCAGGTTAATGACGTGTGTTTTTTACAGCTGCTCAGCCCAGGCCTCATTTCTCACACAGGCGTCTGGTGGAAGCAGGCAGTTCTTTAAGCCGTCCTCAGTGGCGATGCAGGGGTCCACGCACTAGCTCCCTGCTCCCCCAGGCCTGGGGTCTGGGGTGCTGGTCAAGATGGTCTGCGGTGGGGGAGGGCTGGGGTCCCCGAGCACATTAACTGCACTCAGTTCCTACCCCCGTGCGAACAGCACTTAGGACCTTGTGTTCTGGTTATTTAACAGGAGTCTGCCTGCCCAGTTAAAAATATGTGGACACGGTAAGATCAAACAGCCCTACATGGGCTGGATCTTATTCATCTCTGTGTCCTCAGCACTTTGTACTCAGAGTGATGCCCTGGACTGGGGATTCCCCAGGTTGTGGTTGGAATCCTTTCCAGCTTGGGAACTCTGGACAAGTGATTTAAGCTTTTAGGGATTCTCTTTCATGGTCTATAAAATGGGTCTAATGAGAGTCACCTAATGTGAGCATTCATGAGACTGAGCATGTCATGTCACGTAGCCCAGAGCCTGGCGCACGGAAGGCTCTCAGCTGAAGTGGACGGACCGTCACAGTGACCCGCGGGCAGAGCTGATTGCTCCAAGTGGAGGGATTCCTCCGGCAGTAATCCAGCTCTGCCACTAGGAGGCGCGCGAACTCCATAATTGATATTTTCTCGTCACTGTGTTCAGAGCTAGTCTGTGCAATTCAGCCTCTGCAACGTTACGTTGCATGAACGGCCTGGTCCTGCATTCCTTTCCTATTCAGAGCTTTGCCATTAAAATTAAGACAGTGTAGCCGACCTAGTGAAAAGTTGAACTCTTGTTTGTTTTTTGCTGATCTCCGTTCGGGGTACCAGCCCTGTTCGTTGGGTACCTAAAACTTAGCTCTCAGTTTGTTCTGTGTACACTTAACATCCTTGGCTGACAGCATGTGTCTTGATCTGAAGGGCTGGATTTTCTGTGGGAAGGGAAGTGAAACCGGTTTTTATCCATTATCTTTTATGCAACCAACGAGACTCCAAATGTGCTGTGGCTCTTTTGCTTTCTTGTTGTAGAAGCAGCATTCTTGGCTCGATCTTTGTTGACTGTTTCTGGCATGTCTTCTGAGTTCTGGCAGTGTACTTGTAGTCCAAAGATCTGGGGTTGAGCCTCTGTGGGGACGTTTAGCCTCACAGATGGTTAGAGTAGGAAGAGCCTTCTGGGAGGAGCGAGCCCAGCCTGCCCTCAGATGAGGAAACTGAGGGTCAGAGTGGGACTAGGACCTTGGGCTTCAGTTT
>NW_007733607.1:58327-62232 GCF_000696425.1 Galeopterus variegatus | reverse complement strand
GCCTGCCCTCAGATGAGGAAACTGAGGGTCAGAGTGGGACTAGGACCTTGGGCTTCAGTTTCATCCTGGGTAAAACAAGGGGATCGGGCTGGGTATTTCCTAACACCCTGCCAGAACTGACATGTTCCCACTTTCAAATCCAGGTGTCATGCCATGCGTACAAGCTGAGTTCTCCAACTCACTTGAATTGTGTGAATTTCAGTTATGAAGAGCAGACAGGTATGTGTCACTGTAATTTATGGGTGTTAGGGCAACCTAACCCTGGGAGCCATGTTGGGGCTTTCTCAGAGCAGACATGATGCCTTGGGGCAAGCTGTTCTGATGAGCAGCACAAGAACACCTCAAGGACTCCTGCATTTGGCTTTGGGGACTGTGATTCTCCTTTTTTTATAGTTCTGTGATGTTGGGACAACATTAGCATTTACTTCCATTTGCTAAGCAGGACACCTTGTCACGAGAGGGCAATGGTTAGGAGTGTTTCCATGGAGTCAGTGGCCAAGCGAGGAAGAGGACGTATTTCCTGACAGTTGTCAGTTGTGTGGTGTTGACTGCAGCAAGAACACAGAGGAAAGAGCCTACTACTTGGAGCAGAGCCTGCCAGGATTTAAACCCCGCCTGCCCTTTACTTGCTGTGTGACTTCAGGCCCATAACTTTGCCTCTCTGAGGCTCACTTCCCTACCTGTAAAATGGGATAATAAAATACCAACCACTGTGCAGGGTTGTTTTTGTTTTTGTTTCCCTCTTACAGTTGTTTTTGAGGATTGAGAAGAAGTATTATTGCAAGGTGAAATATGAGACTTTTTATTTCTTTTGTTTTTAAGTACAAGAATGACAAAACATGCTTTTCTATTCTGAAATGGGGGCTCAGGTAGAGATAAATAATGGAACATGATGTGAGGATGTGAAGACTTCAGTGAGCAGTAGCAGAGTCTGAATTAAGGATACATGGAAACAAAAGGGAAAGAGTGGAGTTAAATGAGAAAACACACAAGACCTGCTAATGGCCTTGAGCTTCTGAAAGAAGAGGACCCAGGAATCTTGAACTCTTGGGGATTCCTGAAGGGCCAGATTGCCAAGGACCACATCAAACTGGTCACCGTGACTTATTTTCTATTATTAACCAGCCACACACTTGTCACTGCTGGGGACACAAGGTGGCCAAGGACAGTTCCAGGCCCTCATGGCCTGATAGGGAAGACCCAGGAGCAAAGGCAAACTTGCTATCTCTACATCAAAGGGCCTCAGTCGACATCTACCCATGCAAAGAAGAAGGTGTGGGGGAGCCTCCAGCCCTGTCTTCTGGACAGGGGTCAGGAAAGACTTGCCGGAGGAGGGAGGGTCTGAGCTCGAAGTGGGGCTACTGAGGGAGTGGGGAAGGCGGTGCAGGAGCCTGTGGTGGGGAGGAGAGCCAGCCGCAAGGGCTGTGTGCTGCCTCTCAGAGTGGGAGGGGGGAGGTACTGAGGATTGCTCCCTCTGTCTCCTTCCTTTTCAAGCCCAACACAAGGGTCTGGATTATTCCACAGAGAAAACTTAAATCCCAGTGGAAAAGCCTTCTGCTGCCTTTAGCTTTAGGTAGACCATTCAAATATATTAGTGTCCTCTTTCAGCTCTGACATTCATCATCTCCTAGTGTCTATCTTACTCAATTGGGGCGGCTATAACGGAATGCCATACAATGGGTGACTTATCAACAGACATTTATTTCTCACAGTTCTGGAGGCTGAAAAGTCCAAGATTAAGGTGCTGGCAGAGCCGGTATTTGGTGAGGGCCTCTTCCTGCTTTGCAGATTGCCTTCTCATTGTATCCTTATGGGGTGGAAAGCAGAGAAAGAGGAAACAAATTCTTTTGTGTCTTTTTATAAGGACATTAATCTCATCACAAGGGCTCCACCCTAATGACCTAATCATCTCCCAAAAGTCTCACCTAATAATACTATCTTGGGGGTTCAGCATATGAATTTTAGGGGGACACAAACATTCAGTCCATACCAGTGTCATCTTAGNGAATGAGCAATAAACGACCACGGAGAGGAAAGCCAGCCCTGGGGGGTTGGGAGCGTTAGAGCCACTAATGGACCAGAAATAGAATTCCCGTAGTCAACTGAGGGTGCAGTCAGGGTAAGCCAAGTGGGGTCCCCAGTTGTCTAAGGTGGCACTGGCTTAGCCATCGAACATTCTAACTTGTTCCAGTTTCAGCCTCTATTCCTTCTCATGCAAAGGAGGGATGAATTCCTAATTGTGGGAATGGAGCCTAAGTGAAGGGCTCTGGGTTCAATTCCCTATTCTTCAAGGAACTCTGTCCTTGGAGAAAGATGCATTTGTCTTCCATATCTAATTTTCCTAGTCTGTGGCTGGCTACCACTGCCACGTGCTAGCAATCGCACGGCAGAAATCCTCAAAGCTCAGCGGGCATCAGAAGCCCCTGGAGAGCTGCCCCCACACACCCCTGTGCCCTGTCTTCATAGACGCTGATTCAGTGGGGCAGAGTGGGGCCTGAGAACGGGATTTCTAACCAGTTCCTGGGCGATGCTGCTGCCNGGCCTCTTCCTGCTTTGCAGATTGCCTTCTCATTGTATCCTTATGGGGTGGAAAGCAGAGAGAGAGGAAACAAATTCTTTTGTGTCTTTTTATAAGGACATTAATCTCATCACAAGGGCTCCACCCTAATGACCTAATCATCTCCCAAAAGTCCCACCTAATAATACTATCTTGAGGGTTCAGCATATGAATTTTAGGGGGACACAAACATTCAGTCCATACCAGTGTCATCTTAGACACTAAAGGGAGCATCTGAGGGAGGAAGAGGAACATCAGGGAGCACATGTATCTAAATACGTCACTTGTCTTCATGAGCCTTTGTGAACTCAATTGGCAAATGCTTGAAAAAACTGTTAACACCCAATGCTGATGAGTTTCTGTTGAAAATGACACATTTGCCATCTCTGTTAGCAGTGAAAATTGGTACAATGCCTTTGGAGAACAATATGTGATTATGGTAGCAGCAGCCATGAAGACGTGTATATCCCTACACCGCTCCTGGCCTTTAGTTCCAGGTACCTACTGCCTAAAGAGAGGAAAGGAATCTGCCTAAAGAAGTAATTCCCCAGTGTGAGCCACACGGGCTGTGCACTACCAGCTACAAGGTGTCATTCAAATAGACAAGGTTGTGAACAGCATAACCTGGAGTTGCAGAGGTCTGGAGAGCAGGGACTTTGTATTGTTCACTGCTAGATTCCTGGGGGCCTAGAATTTCATCTGGCACACAGTAGGAGCTCAATAAATACTTCCTGACTCACTGTGGCATGCTTAAGTGGAAAACCAATTCATGAGTCCATTGTCCTGAAATTGAAAATGATCAAGAGGACAGTGAATAAACTCATTTAGGCTGGAACTTGAACCAGGAAAAAACCAAGACTTAAATATCACTTCCACTGTGTAAGTACAACCATGCAAAACTGTACATGAATACGAAAACGAGGCCCGAAACAGAATGGGCAAAGATAAAAATAATTATGTTAGTGTGATGAGATTATGGGCCATTGCTTTGTAATGTTAAAACATTTCCAAAATAAAGCAGAGTCACATATTTTTTGACCACAGATTTAAGGTTGATTTAAGAAAAACAAGGCAAGACATTATTAGTAGTAGAACTGGATTTAAATAGCTACTTTATTTCACAACATTTCCCCCCCTTGGAGTTAATAAGTGTTCTTCAAGCATCTGTAATCCATACTTTGTAGCATCAGTTCCAAGGCAATCAATAAACTCAAAAGCAAAAGGACTGCCAAGATGGGAACGGGGAAGGATACTTTTGTTTTCAGTGTCTACTGTGAGAAAGCGCGTGAATGAGCAATAAACGACCACGGAGAGGAAAGCCAGCCCTGGGGGGTTGGGAGCGTTAGAG
>NW_007733607.1:24692-57320 GCF_000696425.1 Galeopterus variegatus | reverse complement strand
TCCCTATTCTTCAAGGAACTCTGTCCTTGGAGAAAGATGCATTTGTCTTCCATATCTAATTTTCCTAGTCTGTGGCTGGCTACCACTGCCACGTGCTAGCAATCGCACGGCAGAAATCCTCAAAGCTCAGCGGGCATCAGAAGCCCCTGGAGAGCTGCCCCCACACACCCCTGTGCCCTGTCTTCATAGACGCTGATTCAGTGGGGCAGAGTGGGGCCTGAGAACGGGATTTCTAACCAGTTCCTGGGCGATGCTGCTGCCTCCATTTGGGGAACCACATTTTGAGCAGCGCTTCGGTATAAGGCTTTCCCAGGTGGTCACCAGACAGTGCTCCGAAGGGGCACCCAGGTGAGGAGTCACCTCTCTGTAACCAGGTCCCAGTTACTCCCTAACTGTGAAGTGAATCCCATTCGTTTCTGGGAGGCAGCCTGAGAGAGAAAAGAACGAAGAACAAGAGCTTTAGACTTAGGGCCAGGGACAAATCTCTCCTCTGTCTTTTCTCTGTGACTGTGGGAACCTAACCTCTTTGGGCCTCCTTCCCTTGTCTCTGATGGGGCTAACGTTACCCACGTGGCAGAGATCTTTTAAATATTAAATGAGACAATGTTGGGAAAATACCTAGCACAGCACCTGGCTCATGGTGGATACTCGGTTAAGTAGTGGCTCTTATAAAATTTCTTTTGATATTTTACAGATACTAAGATGCTATCAGTTAATTCTTTAAACATCTCTAGGGAGGTTCACAAGTGCACCTTTATGGGGTAGGTGGATAGAACTAAAGGTTAGAAAGGGAAGTGGAAAGGGGAAAAAACTGATTACTCATTAGACTTCACTATTAGCTTCTCTATGAGCCTAATTTTTGTGCTGGGATGCATTCTGTTCTGTTCTATCCTACTCTATCCTTCTCTTACCCTATCCTATACTATTCATTAAAAAGTGAAGTCCCTACAATGCCATCCACTGCACAAAGTGTCTTCTGTCCTTAGGGAGAAACAGCATGACAAAATTCCAAAAAATGTAGATTTTGAACCAGGCTTATTTAGGTTTGAATCCAGACTCTGACACCTGCCATTTGTGTAACCTCCAAACCTGTCATTTCAGTTCTCTGAGCCTTAGGGTCCTTGTCTGTACACAGGGAGAAACACAGGAAACACTGGGAGGGGAGGTGCTTGCCTTACTTGACTGAATGGGTCCATCCGATGGAGAATTCGGTGGATGGATGGAGTCCATGCTGGACAGATGGTGCTGTGGATTGATTGAATGGTGTCCCCCAAAGTTCATATATTAGAAGCTTAATCCCCATTGTAATTGTTGAGGATGGGAAATCCTATTATGGTAATTGAAAGGTGGGGCCTTGAAGAGGTGATTAGATTGTAGATCCATGCTGCAGTGAATAGATTAACAATGGTGGTCATGGGCAGGATTCTGAGGGCTTTAAAAGGACAGTGCATGAGGGGCTGTCTCTGCTCTGCCATTTCACAATGTGACACCCGGCCACCACCACCAAGACCCTCACTAGATGTGTTCCCTGGACCATGGACTTCCCAGCCTCTGAAACCATAAGCAATAAGTTTCATTTTCTTACAAATTACCCAGTTCCAGGTATTTTGTTATAAGCAACAGAAATGGATTAATAGAGATGGAGACTGATAGATGGATGGAGACCGAGAAGGATGAATGGAGACTGGGATGGATGGATGGAAACTGTAGTGGATTGAATATCCCCCCTAAACTCATTGAAGCTTGAATTGTGTCCTCCAAATTTTATGTATTAGAAACTTGACCTCCACTGTGACTGTTAGGAGGGTGGGAAATCCTATTATGGTCACTGAAAGGTGGGGCCTTGAAGAGGTGATTAGGTTGTAGGACCATGCAGTAGTGAGTGGATTAAAAATCGTGGTGAGGGGTGTGGTTCTGAAGGCTTTAGAAGGGAGTGAATGAGGAGGTTGCTTTCTGTTCTCTCTCTCCTTCCACCATCTTGCAATGTGACACCCCTGGGTCACTGTCACCACCACCAAGACCTTCACCAGCTGTGTTCTCTGCACTGTGGACTTCCCAGCCTCCCAAACTGTAGGCAATAAATTTTGTTTTCTTCATAAATTACCCAGTTTCAGGTATTTTGTTATAAGCAACAGAAATGGACTAATATAGAGACAGTGATGGACAAATGGAGACTGTGAAGGACGGATGGAGACTGATGGACGGTTGGAGACTGTGGCGGATGGACGGGGACTGTGGCGGACGGACGGGGACTGTGGCGGACGGAGCCTGGCGCCTGCTGAGACAGGGAGCCCTCCTCATAGGCCTAGAGGGCTGCCCTATTCACGTTGAACAGAACTGTGGCTCCTCCACAGGGATCTTGGCTCCTGAGGGACCAGCACGGGCTTTCCTTGTGGGGGCAGAACTGGGACTCTGATGTTTCATGGAATGGTAGTGAGAAGCCAAGAAAATTGTGATCTGTGGAATCACCCAGACCTTGTCTCACTATCATAACGTGACTTTAGGTAAGAGAATCATTTATCCTCTACTTGGAAAGTACTACTTTTACTGAGGTTGATGAAAATAGTCACTTAACACGGCATGGGCATAGGGCAGGAGTTTAAAAAATGTTCCCTTTCCTCTGCACTGTGTTTCTAGTCCTCACCGCAGTCCATACCAGGCCCTGTGCTTAATCCTTTATAGGAATCTCATTCAACGTCTCTACCACCGACCTACAAGGTAGGTACCATTATCATCATCCTGGTTCTCAGGCAGGTAACCGAGCTGTAAGATGATTGAGTAACTTACGCCTGGTGTTCTACCCAGTAAAGAGAGGAGTGAGGCCTGAACCCTGGCTGTCTGGCTCTGTCCTCGGAAGGTGCTGGCACTTTCACTCTGCAGATGATGAACTTGGGGCTCACAGTTGTGGAGTGACCTTCTTGGATGCAAGTTCTTGGACTCCAAGCCCCAGCCTCCTTTTTTCAGATCCTCAGACTCATCAAATTCTCCTCTCTACACAGCTTTTTCTCTTCCTTCCACACTCTCTTCTTCAGAAGCCTCTCGGACCCCTGTACCTGCATGAACTCCCCTCCCCCAATCTCCTATCACTTCACCATGTTTGTTTTCTTTTTAGCATCTGTCACTGTTTGTAATGACTTAATTCTTCTTTTTTTTTTTTTTTGGTTCATTTTCTCTTACCCCTAGTAATGTGTAAGCTCCGTGAGGGCAGGGACAGTATGGCTTATTTTAACTGCATGTCCCCTGCCTTGTCAATTGTTTGGCAAATGTTTGTGTAAATGGATAAATGGGTAAATGAATGAATGAATGAATGAAAGTAACATGACCATAGTGGGTCGTGAATGGGTAAATGAATGAATGAATGAAAGTAACAAACCATGACTGTGGTTTCCTGCCTCTGTTGCCACTTAGTGACCGTAGTTACTCAGAGCCTCCATTCCCTTAGCCATAAACATGGGGCTGAGTCCCACCTCATGGAGATGTTGTGAAGATTAAGTCAAATAATACATAGGAACGTGCTTTGTTACAAACCATGTATATGTAGTGCTGTGCGCACGTGAGGTGAAGAGGAAATAGTTCCATTTTCAGTGTGGGACTTTGATGAATATCCAAATCTGTCCTCCCTCTCCTCCTGACTCCGGCTTTCCTGGATTTTTCTCTTCCAATCTGATACATTTCCTGGCAATGAGGGGAAAACTTGATGCCACCTCAATCATGGAATCTAATGAGTTATTACTAAAGTAATTTTAAGGTCATTGTGCCTGAACCGGTAACAAATTCTTCTCATTCTCTGTGATGCTCTGTCTTGTAGCTACAGGTTTCTCGGGTGATTAGACAGTCTGCTGTGGAGGAAATGATCCCCGAAATGATCCTGAGACCCACGTTTCAATCCCAGCTCAGTCACTTGACAGACTTTGGGCAAGTCTCTTCCCTTCAACAGAAAGACAACAGCAGGGCTGGAAGTCCACAGAAGGCAAACGAGGGCCCCGTGGGCCAAATGTGGCCCACCATCTGTTTTTGTAAATAAAGTTTTTTTTTTTTGTTTTTTTGTTTTTTTGTTTTTTTTGTCTTTTGTCTTTTTTCCGTGTCCGGCAACGGATCGCAACCCTCAGTGTTGCCCCCGTACCAGACCGGGGACCGGCAACGGGATTGCAACCCTCGGTATTGTTCCCGCGCCTCGCTCAGCCAGTGAGCGGGAACCGGTCTGTATGTGGGATCCAAACCCTCGGACGGGAGCGCCGCCGCGCTTCCCAAGCGGCGCACCATCCAGTGCGCCACCGGGCCGGCCCGTAAATAAAGTTTTATTGGGGCACAGCTGTGCTCATTTACTTCCATATTGCCTGAGGCTGCTTTTTGCTGCAATGACTAAGGTGCAACAGAGACGGTGTGGCTTATGAAGTTGAAAATATTTTCATCTGGCCCTTCATAGAGTTTGCTGACTCCTGCTTCAGTCCAATCCCCACCCCCTTTTTAAAACAAATGTGGGAAACTAATTTCAGAAAGAGAAAGGAATTTGGCCAAGACCACATAAAGCATTAGTAAAAGCAAAAAGGCAAACATTTAGGGAGAAAATTCCCTAAGATTAGTGAATATTCTGCTACAGTCCAAAGGCTGGACATATCAATTATTCTAAGATCATCCAGAGATATTCGAGGGGCTTTTCCTGCCCTCATTTGATATCTGTCCAAACAGGATGAGTATTAATGTATTTAATGGTTCCAGGGAAATGAGTCACACTGTATCAAAGGCTCTGCACTGTGACTCCAACAAATTTGTTGTAATGAATATATGGCCAAAACATCCATTGGTATTTGTAATAATCCCTTGATGTCCTGATTCATTTGAACTTTACTAATTTTGGAAGTTGTGTTAATTTGATGACATAGGGTCTGGTCAAATTTATCTGTGCATACTGTCTGGCAAAATGCTTCATTAAGCAAATTGATCGTGTAAACAAGATTTTAGGGGAGTGGTATTTAAATTATTCAAAAGGATAAGTGATTTTTTAGGCACTGCCAAATCATGTGTAAATGTTTATTTGAAAATAAATGACCATGCGAATCACAAATTATTTCTATCTGCTTATTAATAAATGTTCAAAGTTGTTCTAACTAGAAAATGATCTGACAACGTTTCTGTTTGGTTATTGAAAGTCATTTCTCTCAGAGAAGTCTGTAACTCAGATTTTCCGCTATGATCATCCTTTCCCTGTAGCAGGGTCCACATAGAATATCAATGTAGGAGAAGACCTTAGAAATGATTGATTGTTTCCTAAACCATAGGAGTACTGAGATAATTTATGTGACATTAACATCGAGCCCTGCAGTTACAAGTTATTCCCTTTTAAGTTCTCTTTCAATCTTTTTGATTAGACAAAGGGAAAATTTCAGGTGGGTGGTAGAATGTCCTTAACACCTCTACCATTTATTAATCTTCCTGCTTCAAAAGGACAGCAGATCTCTGGCAGCCAGTTCTCAACAGGCAGAGCTTTCCAGAAATAATTAAAAGCATTGTTCTATTTTTATTGTATTTACTGTTACGGCTGCCTCTATTCTGGCAAGTGATGTGATTTCCATTCATGGTAATGCTATCGTTTCCTTTTAAAGTCAGTTTCAAGGAAAAAGAGTGAGGAAGTGAAGCAACTTTAACCAAAAAATATAAACATTGCAGATGACATGTAGATACTACAAAAACCACAATGTGGCGTATGCAGTATGGGGAACATAGTGGAGATGTGGCTCATGTGAGTGAAGTTTGGGTAAAAGTCATCTAGTCCAATTGCTTATTTTATGGAAGATGAAACTGATGACCAGAGAGGGCTAGAGATGGGCTAAGGTCACACAGCCCTGGTGTCGGAACCAGGATTAGGAAAAGGTCCCAACTTCCTGGTCACACTCTTTCCAGCCACATGACGCTACCTTGCATTCTTCCTGATGTTCCTGCCCAGGGACAAGCAAACGTTTGGGAATGTGAAGTTGTTCTCCGAATGTGAATTTTTTTCCATCAACCTACTTTGCATCCGAATGTTTTCCTTTAACCAGCCTGCCCTGTGACATGGAAGAAAAGTGTGCTGGGACAACGGTCCTCACCCTATTGTGGTTCCAATTTCCTTTGTGAGCATCACCTCTTTGAGAAGAAAAAGGTTCCTCCTCAGACTGTGGTCTGCTTCTCAACAATATCCCAGGAAGTACCTGTATCCCCCTCAATGGGAAACTCACTACTTTACATGTGTAACATGACCTGTCTCATTAATGGCAGCGAACGCAATCCTGAGAGTCAAGCAATACGTTTTGGAAGCATTTGACTCACGTCCACAGGGCCCTGTCTACCCTGAAGTGGGGGTATGACTGAAAGACTTGGGGATTGCCCCATGAATGCAGGAGCTGGCACTTCTGGGTTATCCTGAGCCAGGGGACCAGGTGAGTGTGAAGACTGCCCACTGTATCTTTTAGCACGTCGCAGCCTGTTGTTCTAGTATAGAAAGACAGCCTCCTTCCAGTGAGCCAGGAGTAGGGTCCAGCTAGAACCAGTGTGCAGGACTCGGTGCAAAGTCTTTCATTTAGTTTTCTATTTTACTTCAAAAACTTCAATTGCCAGGATGTAAACCCAGTTCCCTTCACATCCGTATGGGGATCTTCCCACCTTCCCTGCCACTGAAGTTTAACTCCTCTTTCCCAAACCACCAAGTATAAGGGCAATGTTCATTTAAAAAAAATTTTTTAGGCTGCCCTGGTATTTATTCTTTAAAAGTTTTTTCTTCCTAAATACACAGATAGAGCTTCAAAGTAGCATTTTTAAAAACTTTCTTTCAATGGGATGGTAAAGTGCATAAAAGTCACTAACCTTCAATGTACAGCTGAGTGAGTTTTTCCTTATGTAAACATCCATTGCCTTTAACCATCACCCAGATCAAGACATGGACATTTGCAGCTCCCCAGAAGGGTCGTTAGAGGAGCTCTGGTGACAGGGTAGGGGGTGGTTTGCAGGTGTCTTCCTGTAAGTCTCAGTGGTCCAGTTAAGGTAGAAGGAAGTGTGGTTGCTTGATGAGATATTAGAAACCCCCATCAATAGGACTTTGGGGATTGACTAGATAAGGGGGCTTAGGGGAATGGCCCATGGCCCTGAGATTTCAGATGTCAACTTCCTCAGAGCCAAGCCGGTAGGGATGTTGAGGCCTCAGACCTCGGGATTCTGATGTAAGTAGGGGCTGCAGTAACAACCTCCTTGGTTTTCTGTCTCTGCTTGTCACAGGCCTGGAGGGAGCCCTGCAGGGCAATTGGGGATGTGATCACCCCCATCTGCCCCATTTCCTGGCCTCTGAGTGTGGCTGAGACACTGGGCCCTTCTCTCTTGGAGCCCCACCCACTGGCTGTGTCTCTCTGGCATCCCAGGCATGTGGAACACAGACAGATGTCACCTCCTTGCTTTGAAAGTAAAGCGGCAGAGGGAACAAAGCCTCACTTCTCAGAGTATTGTGCCAGGATGCATATTTCCTATGCATTTTTCAGATGTCTCCCGACCCACCCAAGCCAATAATTGTCCTGAAACCACATACCAGCTCTCATGGCACATGATGACATGTATTTTCAACAATTGCCCTTTAAATCACACAGGTGGTTGGCAAATCAGGAGATGAAAGGCCAGAGGAGGAAACCGGCTGTCAGTCAATGTCTCTTTTGGCCCATGATTGGGAATCGCTGCAGCAGGATTTAAACAATGGTAATAAAATTCCTTCCATTTATTGAGCATCTACTTTGAGCCAGGCACTAGTCTAAGCACTCTCTCTTTCTTGTCCTGTTGCTCTCAAATCTTTCTTAACGTAGATATTATATCCTCAATTTTTAGATGACAAAATGGGGTTCACAGAGGTAAAAGTATTGGCCTAGGGAAAACAGCCAGCAAGGGGTAGAGCCCGGATTTGATCTCAGGTCTTTCTGAGGCTGGAGCGCATTGGATTAGGATGCATGAAATGAGAAATATCATTACAAATAGGGGGAAGGCTGACACGAAAAGGAAAAGATTCCTGCTGGCTTGTTTTTAATCCTTGAGGCAGCTGTCCCATGGTCTCACATCTACCAGACCGTGGGTGCTGCCAGGGCAGAGATCCATACCCAGCCCATGGCTCTGTGTGTAGGGTGCCCCCAGGTGAATTAGGTTTAGAATTATTTGTACCCCTGAGACCTGGAATAGACACTCATTGGAAAGAGAGAAAATCATCAGGAATAGATTACATTAAAGCTTGGAAACTGTTGTTAATAAACCTTTCACATTTTTAGTTACTTTATTTATTTATTTTGTAAGATGCTCCTTTCCCTTCTCGTATGCTTTCTGACTCTCTCGAAATCATTTGGATTTCAATATCGTTTTTCACTTTTCATCCAATTTTCCTGCCTCTAGTCTCTTTTTCTTCCAATCCAATTAATCTCTCAAGGTCCTGCCAGGATAAGGGCCATCCTTCTCAAGTGCAATCCTGATTAGATCTCTCCTCAAGCCCCTCCATCCTTACAGAACCCTGTGTGCCTCTCTTCTCCCTTGAAATATGCCACACCTTTGATTGCATATTATCTCTTTCAGTGCAACTGCCATGGTGACACAAGTTTTAATAGTTTTCAATAGCTTTTTACTGAATGCATTCCCTCTTACTGAAATACCTTCCCTTTTTTATTAATTAAAATGTTGCTTTGCCCCCCACGGATTGGTCACCCCAATTCCCCTGGGTGATGGAGCTGCAAAGGATTACTCAAAGCCCATCTCTTCTGAGCAGTGAGAAGCCCTGAAGTGGTTAACTTCCCCGGAACCCTCAAGCGAGAGGCAGCCCTTCCTTGGGAAATTAACCATGAATTGGGGTTCTCTTCCTGCACTTATTCTACAGACCATTAAGTTACAGGAAGAGAACATAGGTGGGGTTATAGTTTAACAATATAGGCTGGTAACTTTCAGTGAAACAAGCCAGATGACATTCTAGTAAGGCAAATAAGTGATCCATTAACAAAAGCTTGATCTTAGCAAACATTCCCTTCTTACAGCAATTTCTCAGTGTCTTTACATATCAGTCAGTAACTAGTCTGTCCTTGAGCCAGCAACCTTGCTGTGCCACAAACTTTATCTTACACCAGAGACTTTATAGCCTGACGAAAATTTCCTGTCCTCCGCAAGGTCAATATTTGAAACTGCAAGGCTTTGGAAAATCAGGCCCTGTGAGGTACATTTGCTTTATGAATCCTCTACAATTAAAAAACATTCCCACTCATTCCTAAGGTTGTGTTTGGGTTGGGTTCCTAGAAGCAGAGCCTGAGATGGGAATGTTACACTTGTGGCTTATTGTGTGAGTGCTCTCAGGAGAAAAGCCTGCAAGGAAGTCAGGAAAACAGGGTGAGGCAGGGCATAAAGCCAATTGAAGAGGTGCTTTCAGCTGAGGTCTAGCTTCAGTCTGATCCCACAGGGAGCTCTGGAGAGTGGAGAGCACCCTTGAAGCACAGGGGCTGGCCTTTTCTACTCTGAATCAGCAAAGTATTGACTGAGGGTTGCTCTTGGGTTTTCAGGGGGAGGTACGCATAATCTCTCAGGCATTGTCAGTCCAAGCAGTTTCTGCCTGCTGCAGGCAACACTCTAGAAAAGGGTAAAGCTGGGAGCTTTAGCAGCCAACACACCAGCTGGGGGATGGGCACGCTGCACCAGCAGCATCCACTGCAAAGACCAGGCTCTAATATCATTTATTAATATCATTTATCATTTATCATATTATCGTTTTTTACTACTACAGTCATAGAACTCGCTGCCTTGTTTAACACGTGAGTTACTGCTAGAATGGAATAAATGTAGCCTGGAGCTGGACACACTCTAGTTCAAATCTAGATTTGTCTCTTACTACCTTTGGCACCTTGATCATTGCTTTACCTCTCTGAGCTCAGTTTCTGCCTCACAGAAATGTGGCACCCCATGAGCTATGGACTTAATAGCATCTGGCCGAAGGAGGCTCAAAAGAGTAGACTCATCAATAAATAAATGAGCAAACATGCAATAAATTTTATATTTTTCAAGGTGCTGTTAGTCCCCACTGTTATTATCCCCACTACATGGATTAAGAAACAGAGTCGAGAGATCTGGTCACTTGCAGAGGGTAGCAGTTAATAGATGGCAGAGCTGGCTCTTATCCTGGGACTCCACTGAGGAGAAGCACAAGTGGAATTGCTGTTTTCTTTCCATGCAGCCTACACTTTTCAGCTCTGAGAACCCCCCCAGTGATAACTGGGAACCATATTTTATATATCTGGTTGAGAAAGCAGACCGAAAATAGAACTGATAAAAAGGCAAAACTATGGAGATAGTAAAAAGATCAGTTGTTGCTGGGGGTGGGAGGCAGGTGGAGCAGAGAGGATTTTTAGGGCACTGAAAGTGCTCAGTGTGATACTACAATGCTGGATACATGTCACTATGCATTTGTCCAAACCCACAGAATGCATGACACCAAGACTGAAGCCTAGTGTGAACTGTGGACTTTGGGTGATGATGATGTGTCAGTGTAGGTTCATTCATTGTAGCAAATGTACCACTCTGGGTGGTGGAGGGTGATGATAATGGGGAAGGCTATGCATGTGTAGGGGCAGGAGGTATATAGGAAATCTCTGTAGCTTCTGCTCACTATTGCTGTGAACCTAAAATTCCTACAAAAAATAAAGTTGATTCAAACATAGAACTAATACTTATTGGGCACCCACCATGTGCCAACACTGGGGGAAGCATTTTTGTGCCTACATTCTTTTAATCTTTACAACCAGGTGGAAAATCTCACTCCTGATTAGTAGATGGGAAAGTGAGCTAGTTGCTCAAGTCTCACATTTATTACGTGAAGCACCAGCCTCTTCCTCCAGAATGGGCTGCCTTCTTTGAGGGAGGAGCAGTGGCTGCAGTTGTCCTCTGCTGTGGTTTGATCTGACAGTGGCTTCTTATTTAAGCCTCATCACGGGCCACCTCCCCCCTTGGTGTGTCTTCTGACCTGCCCAGTGTGGCTATGGATGGTATTTTTATTGCTGTGGACTCAGAGCTATATTTTCCTGGGCCGTGACTTCTGTCTGCCTAGAGGACACTGGAGGCTCTTTAGAGCACATACCCATCCAGAGGCCACATTCCATGCACTGCTCAAAGGCAGCGTTGTGTGGGCCCATGCGTGTGCACTTGCCCAGGCCCCTGGGATCAGACAGTCAGTCAGAATGCCTCACAGGAAAGAGGTTGGCTTGGCTGCCTCCTGTTGTCTGTCCACAGATGTCCCTGCACAGTGCCTTGGTGCTTGGATGCTTGCTGCCCTCTCAGTGTACACCAAAGGGGAAGGCTGCAGGATTACAGCTAATCCCACTCATTCATTTGTCCACCCACTCATACATTCCACCCCTGCTCACTGAGCACCTGCTGTGTGTCACTCTCTTGTCCCAAGGAGCTCAGAATCTAATGGGGAACACAGAGAATGAAAGACAATTATAATATATTTGGTAGACTGATGAATAATTGTCCCGTATTTACTGTAGCTGCTGCCACCTTCCAAGGCAAGTGAGTTAATCAACATCAGGGAAATCCTTTAAGCTCAAGCCTTTTCTCTTTTGTGGATTCTTTCTTGAAAGGTTCAGGCAAGGTTAGCCACATGCTTTTCTGTACACAGGCCCCTGTAGTCATATCCGTGGCAGCAGACGTCACTTCTATTGTAACTGTCTACCTACGTGTTACTGTCTAACATCAGGCTATGAATTCCTTGAGAGGTTAAATAGTGCGCTTTTTGACCTTAGGAAGCAGTATGATTTTGGAATTAGAAAAACCCAGATTAGAATCCCAGAGTAGCTGGCTACTAATTCAGGGGCAGGACTAGGGGGAGTGAGGTGCTCACTTTGAGTACAAATTTAAGTGGGCTCTAACAAATTCAGTAATCAAGATAAATAGTATTTTGATGAAATATATTAAAAAACCCAGCATTAATGCAAAAAATCCACAATGAACAAAATGTCAAAATTTTAAGTAAAGACAGGCTCTGACCCAAAACTGTCATGACTTACCAATTTGTATGCCTTTCATTCCTGTTTTTTTTTTTTTTTTTTTGCCTTATTGCACTAGCTAGGATCTCTAACAAAATGTTAAATAAAAGTGATGGAAACAGACATCTTTGCTTTGTGCCTGATCTTATGAGAAAAGCATTCAAAATGTCATCATCGAATATGATGTTGGCAGGGTTTTTCGTAGATTCTTTTGATCAGATTGAAGAAGTTTAATTCTTCCTCACTTGTGTTTTTTTCCCTATTATGAATGAATGTTAAATTTTGTTAGGTACTTTTTCTCACCTTTTGAGTTGACCACATGATTTTTCTCCCTTATTCTGTGAATGTGGTGAATTAATTAAATTGATTGATTTCCTAATGTTAAATGAGGCCTGAATTTCTGGAATAAATCTCACTTGGTCATAATGTTTTATCCTTTTTATATATTGCTAGTGTATTTTTAAGGATTTTTACATGTGTGATCATGAATGATTTTCTTTTCTTTTTTTTTTTTCTGGTTTTGATTTCGGGTAACATTGGCTTCAAAAAATGGGTTGAAAAAGTATTCTCTTCTACTCTATCTTCTAAAAAAGTTTCTATAAGTTTGGTGTTATATCTTCCTTAAATATCTGATAGAATTTACTGGTAAAGCTATCAAACTTGGAGTTTTCTTTGTTGGAAGATTTTTGGTACTGAATCAAATAACAGAAAAATAGATATGGAGTAATAGATTTTCTAATTTTTCTTGTGTCAGTTTTGCCCATTTAGCTTAGTTTTTCAAATTTGTTAGCATTAAATAGTCTATAATAGCTCCTATTATGTCTGTCAGACCTGGAGTAATATCCATTCTTTCATTTTGTTATGTTGGTAGTTTGTGTTTTCTCCCTTTTTTATTAGTCTTGTTAGCATTTTATCAATTTTATTAATTTGATCAAAGAACAACTTTTGACTTTTAAAATTTTCTTTATTTTTTGTCTATATTCTATTTTGATTCTACTCTTATTATTCAGTTCCTTTCTTCTATTTAGTACTTTGGTCTTCTTTTTCTAGTTTCTTAATATTCAAGATTAGATTGATTTTCACCTTACTTGTTTCTAATACAAGCATCTAAATCTATAAATTTTCCTGTAAGCACTACTTTAATTGCATCCCACACATTTGATATGTCTTGTCTTCATTATCATTTAGTTTAAAATATTTCCTAATTTTTTCCATGATTTCTTTTTTAACTGATGTGATAAGAACTATACTGCTTAATTTCCAAATATTTTTAGGGAATTTTCTAGATATCTTATTGTAATTAATTCCTTATTTAATACAGATGTAGCCAGAGAACATACTCTATGATTTCAACCCTTTGCAATTCATTGAGATTTATTTTGTAGCCCACCATATGGTCAATCCTGGTGAATGCTCCACATGCACTTAAAAAGAATTTATATTCTGCAGTTGTGGGTATAGTGTTCTGTAAGCATCAATTAGGCAATTTGGTTGATAGTATTGTGCAAATCTTCTATATCCTTATTATTATTATTACTATTATTATTTGTATATGCCCGTTTCTGTTGCTTATAACAAAATACTTGGAACTGGGTAATTTATAAAGAAAACAAAATTTATTGCTTATCATTTCGGAGGCTGGAAAGTCTACAGTCCAGGGAACACATCTGGTGAGGGGACTGTACAGCAATGCAGAGTGTCACATGCTGAGAATGGCAGAGCAGAGAGACAGCTCCTCATGCATTCCCCTTTCAAAGCCCTCAGAACCACATCCGTGACTGCCATTCTACCATCCAGTGGATTATTCCATTCACCATGTCACGGTCTTTACAATCTAATCAACTCTTTAAGGCCCTATCTTTCACTTGCCATAATAGGATTTCCCACCCTCTTAACACTGTCACAGTGGGGACCAAGCCTCCAATATAATAAACTTTGGTGGGGGGCACACAATTTAACCCCCTGGCAAGGTATATCTTTTTTACTCTTTGTTTTTGACCTCTTTGTGTCATGACACTTAAAGGGTAGTTCTCGAAAACAGCATATAATTGGGTTTTGCTTTTTTATCCAGTCTGATTATCTTTGCCTTTTATTTTATTATTTTATTTTTTTAATTGACACATAATAATTGTACATATATATGGGGTACAATGTGATATTTGGATTCATATATACAATGTGTAATGATCAAATCAGGGTAATTAGCATATTAATCATTTCAAATATTGGTCATTTCTTTGTGCTGGGAATGTCCAGAATCCTCTCTTCTAGCTATTAAATTATACAGTAATGGGCTGGCCAGTTAGCTCAGTTGGTTAGAGCATGGTGCTGATAACACCGGGGAAGGGTTTGATCCCTGTACTGGCCAGCCACCAGAAAAAAAGAAAAAAGAAAAAAATTGTAAATTATTATTAACTATAGTCTTCCTACAGTTCTATAGAACATTAGAACTTATTCCTTCTATCTAGTTGTAATTTTGTATCTATTTACCATCCTTTCCTTCCCCCACATCTTCAAATCTCTGGTAACAACTATTCTAGTCTCTACTTCTAGGAGATCAACTTTTTTAGTTTCCATTTATGAGTGAGAACATGCAGCGTTTATCTCCCTGTGCCTTATTTCACTTAACAAAATGCCGTCTGGGATCATCCATGTTGCTGTTAATGGCAGGATTTCATTCTTTTTTATGGCTGAGTAGTATTCCATTGTGTGTGTGTGTGTGTGTGTGTATGCCTCATTTTTTAAATCCAGTCATCTGTTGATGGACACTTAAGTTGATTCTATATCTTGGCTATTGTGAATAGAGTTGTGATATACATGGGAGTGCAGGTATCCCTTCAACATACTGATTTCCTTTCTTTTATTATATACCGTAGTGGGATTGCTGGATCATATGGTAGCTCTATTTGTATTTTTTTGAGAAATTGCCATACTGTTTTTCATAATGGCTGTACTAATTTACATTCCCATCAACAATGTGTATTTTCTATACATTTTCTGCATATCCTTGCCAGCATTTATTTTTTGTCTTTTGAATAACAGCCATTCTAACTGGTATCTCATTGTAGTTTTGATTTGCTTTTCCCTGATGACTAATGATGTCGAGTATTTTTTCATATGCTCGTTGGCCATTTGTATGTCCTCTTTTGAGAAATGTCAATTCAGCTCATTTGCCCATTTTCAAATTGTATTATTTGTGTTTTTGCTGTTGAGTTGTTTGAGTTCCCTATATATTCTGGATATTAATCTCTTGTTGGCTTTATAGTTTGCAAATATTTTCTCCCATTCTGCAGGTTAAATGAAGGACAAAAATCATATGATCATCTCAATAGACTCAGAAAAGGCATTTGGTAAAATTCAGTACCCATGATAAAAATTCTTGACATATTAGATATAGAAAGAACATATCTCAACACAATAAAGGCCATATAAAACAAACCCACAGCCATCATTATACTGAAAAGCTCTCAGCTTTCCCCCTAAGTACTGGAACAAGGCAAGTATGCTTACTGTCGCTACTCTTATTTGACATAGTACTGGAAGTCCTAGCCAGAGCCATTAGGCAAGAAGAAATAAAGAACATCCAAATTGGAAAGGAGGACGTCAAATTGTCCCTGTTTGCAGATGATATGGTTTCATATGTAGAGAAACCTAAAGACCCCACCCAAAACTCTTAGATCTGATAAACACATTCAGTAAAGTTGTAGGATACAAAATCGACATACAAAAATCAGTAGCGTTTCTGTACACCAGCAGCAGACTAGCTGAAAAAGAAATGAGAAAAGGAGTCCCATTAACAATAGCTATAAAATAGAAACAAAAGCAAAAACAAAACCAAAACCCCTAGGGATTAATTTAACCAATGAGGTGAAAGAACTCTACATGGAAAACTATAAAACACTAATGAAAGAAATTAAAGAGGACACAAAAAGATGGAAAGACATTCCATAGTCTTAGATTGGAAGAATTAGCATTGCGAGAATGTCCATACTCTCCAAAGCAGTCTACAGATTCAGTGCAATCCCCACCAAAATACCAATGACATTGTAAAGAGGACACAAAAAGATGGAAAGACATTCCATAGTCTTAGATTGGAAGAATTAGCATTGTGAGAATGTCCATACTCTCCAAAGCAGTCTACAGATTCAGTGCAATCCCCACCAAAATACCAATGACATTCTTCAGAGAAATAGAAAAAATAATTCTAAAATTTATGTGGAACCACAAAAGACCCTGAAGAGCCAAAGCAATCTGGGCAAAGAGAACAAAGCTGGAGGCATCATAATACCTGACTTCAAAATATAATACAAAGCTACAGTAATCAAAACAGCATTGTACTGCATAAAAACAGACACATGGATCAATGGAAAACACAGAAACAAACCCATGTATATAGAGACAGATGATTTTTGACAAAGGTGCCAAGAACATACACTGGGAAAAGGACAATTTCTTCAACAAATGGTGCTGGGAAAATTGGAAAGCCACGGGCAGAAGAATGAAACTAGACACCTCTAACCATACACAAAAATCAACTCAAATTGATGGAAGACTTAAGTGTAAGGCTCCAAACTATGAAACTACTGGAAGAAAACAGGAATGCTTCAGGACATAGGTTTGGGCAAAGATTTTATGAATCAGAGCTCAAAAGCACAGGCAACAAAAGAAAAAATAGACAAATGCGATTATATCAAACTAAAAAGCTTCTGCACAGCAAAGGAAACAACAAAGCAAAGAGATAACTTGCAGAATGGGAGAAAATATTTTTGCCTTTTAATTGATTGTTTCATTTATTTACGCTGAATTAATTATCAATATGATTAGTTTAAGCCTACAATTTTGTTAGTTATTTTTTATTCATCTTGTTTCTCCTTTCCTGCTTTCTTCTGGGTGAACTGAGTATTTTTTAAGCATTCCAGTTTATTGCCACTATCATCTTTTTTTCGTATATCTCATTGTTATTTTTTTAGTGGTTGCTCTAGAGAGGAGATTTTCAATCTTGGAGTTATTGCCATATAATTCTCTGTTATTGGGGGCTGTCCTGTGCATTGTAGAATATTTAGCAGCATCCCTGGTCTCTACTCACTAGATGCCATTAGCAGCCTTCCCCTCGGTTGTGACAACCAAAAATATTTCCAGACATTGCCAAATGTCCCCTGGGGGACAACACTGCTCCTGAGTGAGAGCTAGTGCTTTGAAGATTACATTGTACCTTTTTACCTTATATCAGTCTATCTTCAAATAATATTATGCTGGGCCGGCCTGGTGGTGCACTGCTATAGTGCGCCGCTTGGGAGTGCGGCGGCGCTCCCGCCGAGGGTTCGGATCCCACATACAGACCGGTTCCTGCTCACTGGCTGAGCGAGGTGTGGGCGCAACACCGAGGGTTGCGATCCTGTTGCCGGACGGGAAAAAAAAAAAAAAAAAAAAAAAAAAAAAAAAGGAAATAATATTATGCTTCTTCATAAACAATATAACTTTACAATATAATGCAACTTGCCCTTTCTCAACCTCAGTAATTCTGTTATCATCTACTTTACTTTTAATTGTGCTGTGTAAATCTCATTACACATTGTTATTATTTTTGCTTTAGTCTTTCAAAGAAACGAATATGTATATATATGTAATACTTTTCTTTTGTTACTGTTAATATATATTCATTCTCTCTTCTCTATGCTACTGGCTTCTGCTCCTTGAGAGATCTACCTCCATCCTGCTGCTCTGACCCCAGCTTTTAAATGCCCACTGCAGTGCCCTTGGGAAAGGCCTGGAGGACCTAGTAGGGAACTCTTTAGGTCTTTTGCTTGCTCCTGGTTTTTGGAAAGCCACTGCTGAGCACTCTGTGAAGTCCTGGAAGGCCTCAGAGGGTATTCCTCAGTTCTCCTGGTCCGACCCTCAGCCATCAGTAGCCCCTGCGTTGTGCTAGGAGAAGTCTCCATGACCCTTGGGGGATCTCCCGGCTCTCCTGGCCCACCCCAAGCCTTTGGCACTCTATCCCAGGGCACTTGGTGAAGGTCTGTGGGAAAGGTTGGTTGGTGGGGGCCGACTTACTCTGGAATTGTGATCCATCACTGCATCCTACACCCTTGTGTTAACAGTTCACTGAAACTTCAGCTGGTTTCTCTTTCCCCCGCCTATGGTGGATCTTTCTCTTCCCTCCTAGGGGAAGAGTTTGCCACTTTCTGGAATTTAGTTCATTTGGGTTTCTTTATATTATCACTTCTCTGATGGGTATTTGAAAAAACTATGATTTCATAGCTTACCCGACTTTGTCTTGTTGGTATTGTGGGAACAATGGTCTCTTCTGACTTTCCACACCCTAACCGGAACTGCTAAACAAATATCCAGAACTGCGACTATGATTATTACAGTTGAGTTCTTGCTGCAAACTCTGCTAAACTTTCTACATCAGTGAGTTCTCAGTTACCATCCTCCACGGCGACCCTCCACCCCATCTGTCACCCGACTGCTGAGCATTAAATACTCATAGAACATGCTAGGCTCTGCTTTTGTGTTGGATTCAAAGAGTTCTCTCCTCAGGAAAAATAGCTTGGTTATTAAAGAAAATAGTTCAGGGAAGCAGATGCTGACGTTATAGTCAGGACTGGGTGCCCTCTAATTTGTGGGCTTCGTGTTTTGAGAAAGAATGAAAACTTCTAGCCTGTGACACACCCTTATTACAGCAGGACTTGTTACAGCAGCTGTTCATTGGCTGTAATATTTTTCCCATTCTGTTTCGGGCTGCCTGCAATCTTGTCCCCAATAGACGGATGGTTCACAGCAGAAGTGGATAAAACAGGAATAATAAGACCTACCCGACAGGGCTGGTAATGACGAAATGAGGTAATGTCTATGACATGGGTGGCATGTAATAGGTGCTTAATAAATACAACCCCTTATTACCTTTAGTTAGAAGAAAGGGGCTCTCAGAATCCAGGATGAGTTTCCTGTTTTCATGTGGAGACTGTACAGGACTGTTCAGAACTTGTGAAGCAAGTCACCCAGTTCAAACTTGGCCCTGCTGTATTCAAATCTGGACAGAGATCTGGAGCTTGTGCCAACAGTCATCTATTTTTGTCATCCACCATGGAGCCTCCTATAAAAAGTTCATCCTCAGGGATCAGGTGCATAAGCCCAAAGGGGTCAGGTGCATAAGCTTGGTCCAGTAACAAAATCCAGGTCTTGAGGGCAGCGGTACCTCTGATCCTGCCTCTATTTCAGATTTCTGCTCAGCTACAGCTCTTGTGAACCAATCTTTGCCCCGAGAAGAGAGGGTGCTGTGTGTAAAAATGGTTCTTTTTTTCTTGGATCTGAAATCATTCTGTGATGCTGAGTCCAGGGCCATGCAGCTATAGGATCAATGCCATAGAATGTGGCATGGGAATGCGGGGAGGGGTTCTCCTGCTTGTCAGGGGGCAGCGCAAGGCCCTGGCTTATCTCATCAAGGGTCTTGGCTGAGCACCAAGATGCCTCTACCCTATCTGTGGGTAGAGGCAGAGTCTTCAGCTGGAGCACCAGGGTGACTTTTCAGGGTCTGCCTAGATTAGAGATACCTTCTTTCTCTGGAACTGATCATTCCATTTTCCTTAATGTCAGTGGGATGATACTTTGGGGCCACAAGAGATGAGATTGGTAGAGTCTCAACCGGGTTTTATTCACTACCAAATGCAACACTGAAGCAATATTTCTACGGACCCTGCTTGACAATGGGGGTCTTCAATTGTCTGAGTGGTCTTGGGCCCCATTCCATTTTCCTTAATGTCAGTGGGATGATACTTTGGGGCCACAAGAGATGAGATTGGTAAAGAGTCTCAACCGGGTTTTATTCACTACCAAATGCAACGCTGAAGCAATATTTCTACGGACCCTGCTTGACAATGGGGGTCTTCAATTGTCTGAGTGGTCTTGGGCCGCAGAGCTGATGGGGGTGGACCAAGACAGAGGGGTGGTTCTCATGGCTGAATCTCTCCTGGCCAGCAAAGAGAGGGACCTCTTCTGATCCCTGTCATTGTCTGCTTTGATTCAGAAGGTGTGGACCCAAAGTGAAATTCAATTAGATTTCTTTCTAATTGACAATTTCCATTGTCACTAGACAATGACCTTTTGGGACATAAAGACAAGTTTCTCTTTAAGCTATTTATGGAGATGGATGTCTCAGGAGAGCACACAACAGCAGAGGAGCTCTAGGTGTGGGTTTAGTGGGTGGCATCTCCTTTCCTTCAGGGCAGATGTGCAGATATCTTGGAGGAAATGGGGCTTACCTTGGATTTACTAGTTCTCCCTGTGCCCATAAGGCAGAATAATCCCGGCAAGGCTTGTGCCAGGTGCTTCAGGCCCCAATGGGAGATTTTCCTGAGGCTCCCCCACAGCAGATGGTGAGAGGCATCTTCATCAGGTGGCAGCATCAGGGCTCTAATGGGGGCTGACAGTTGCAGCATTAGCAGCAGTATGAGGCAGCGTTGGTGGTGTTGGGAGCAACAGGGGACAGAGCCTCTGCCACGATTCACTGTGTCCTTGCTGGTGGGTACTGACAGTATGGTGGCAGGAAGCATGGCCACATGACCAGCCACCCAACAGAGGCTCAAGAGCTCAGAAAGAACAACACAACAGGGCAAAAGGAAACCAGCGAGCACTATGTGGTGGTGGGCAAAACTTGCTAATGAGCCCACGTGTGGTCTCCCTGCCCCAGGGGGCAGAGTGGAAACTCTGAAAGGGGGTGGCTCTATTAATTTCCTAGGGCTGATGTAACCAGTTGCCACAAAGTGGGTGGTGTACAACAACAGAAATGTATTCTCTTCCAGTTGTGTAGGCTGCAAGTCTGCAACTGAGGTGTCGGCAAGGCTGCTCACCCTCCAAAGGCTCTAGGGGACCATCTTTTCCTTGTCTCTTCTAGCTCCTTCCTGGCGGCTGTTCGCATTCCTTGTGGCTGCCTCTCTCCAGTCTCTGTCTCCATCTTCACTGGGCTTCTCCTCTGTGTGTTTCAAATCTCCCTCTGCCTCTTTCTTTCTTCTTCTCCCTTAGTCCCTCTCCCTTTACCCTCCTTTCCCACTTTTCTTTTCTTTCCTTTTTAATTGTGATAAGAACAGATAATATGAGATCTACCCTCTTAAAATTTTAAATGTACATTACAGTATTGTTAACTATAAGCACCAGATGTACAGATCTCTAGAACCAATTCGTCATGCATAACCAAAACTTTATACCCACTGAAAAGCAACTCCCCTTTTCCCCCTTTCCCCAGCCCCAAGCAACCACCATTCTGCTTCTGCTGTTTTCTTATGGACACTTGTCATTGGATTTCAGGTGCACCCAGATAATCCAGGATGATTTTATCCCAAGATCTTTAGTTTAATTACGTCTGCAAAGTTCCTTTTTCCAAATAAGGCAACACTTACAGTCTCTGAGAATTTGATGTGGGCATATCTTTTTGGAGGTCACCGTCCAACCCATGGAACAAGGTCAGAGGCCTAATGACTTGGCAGCTGGGTGCGGCCAGAGAGCAGAGTCAGGGGACCCGTGATGCTGTGTGTGACTGTGTGCATTTTCCCTTTCCTCAACTAGACAATGACCTTGAATGCCAAAGCCCCTTCTTGGCCCCACTGCCTCACACAAATGTGCAATGAAATACCACCTCCTAAAGCTTTCTTTCACCTTTTGATTAAAGAGCCATTGTCAATTTTCATGAAGCCTCAAGTCTCCTTCTTTACCAGATAATTAACATGTATTTTATACTCGTGTGTGTATTGAATGGTTGTGTTTTTGCAGCAAATGACTTGGGACCAGCAACATCCCCATGTCTATGGGCCCACTGGCGTCCCTTCCCCCATGCCTCTGCAGCATCTGGCAACACTTGCATCTTCGGCCCAGTGAGCTGATGGCCCAGAGAACTGCTCTGGAGTCAGGCCTGGCGGGGCCACTTGGCTGTGCGGCAGGACTCTTGGGCATGTCACTGGGGCTCTGTCTCCTCATTTGCAGAAGAGAGATCATGATTCGAATTTATAGGATTGTGGTGGGGATTAAAAGAAAAAGTATACATGTAGCACCTGGCACAGGGGAGGTGCTTAATAAGTTACTTTCCTTTATCCTTTATTTCCTCTCCATTTGGGTGTCTTGAGAAATCACCTCCTGTCCCCCAAAGACATAACTCACTCCTAGTACTTTAGCTCTGAAGACAAACACTCAAATTGTTCAGCAGCAACCAATTTTGTACCATGGCAACCTGCTGTTTTTAATTATCCTTCTTTACCCTGCAACAGCTGTGGAGCACTTGGCCTGGCCAAATGTAATTGCAGGCTTGTGACGTGCTCCAGATGTGGAGGTATTCTGCCAGGTGTTTATTTGGAGTGTTTCATGTGGCATTTTCTCACACTCAGCCTTTCTTTCCCCCACCTCCCCTGCCCCACCCTAAATCTTCTTTCAGAAAAGGGCCAGGTTTGTGCCCCAGCTCCAGTCCTGGGTCTTAGAGCCAGTCCTGTGAGTTTGGAGTCTTTTTAACTGGGCTTCCTACCTCTGCTGGGGTTCACCAGCTCCCTGGGGCCGCCTCTGTTAATTAGGGAAACTGCTGCTACTGCTTCAGGAAGCGCCACGCAGTGCTCGGGTCTTGCCTCCTTCCGTGGTGGTCTGGGTCAGATCTTCTGGGCTTTCACTTGGCTGGGTCAGGCCCTGCTTGGGGGCTTCACTTTCAGAGCACGGGCTTGTCTTCCTGTGAGGAGGCAGAGCTCCCCTTTCAGAATGAAGCTTGAACAATCAAAAAATATATTATTTAGAATCCAGGAGGCCAGCCTTGAATCCCCCCATATCCTGCAGCTGCCCCAGGGCCCTACCTGGACCTGGGATCTGGCTGTTACACAGTGAAGCGGGGCGTATGTAGTGAAGCACTGCCTTTGGAAGTGGGAATGTATTTTCAGAATTTTTTTCCCTTTTCCACAATCTTCGTAACTTCGAAGCAAGTCCTTTGGATGGCTGACATTTTTCCCCAGCCTCATTTGCATTTGACCAAAACCTTGGGGAGCAATTTGTTGAAAGAATTGAACAAATTTGGCTGATGGTGAATGGTAGGAAACTTGGTATAGGTTATCAATGAATTTGGTTTCACTTTTAACCCAAGCTGGTCCACTTCTTTTATACATTGGAGAAATATTTTTTAAGTACCTACGATATACTAGACACTCTTCTAAACACTGGAAAAATGACTGTGAGCAAGACAAAGTCCCTGCCCTCATGGAGCTTATAATCTAATAGAAAACAAAAATAATGAACAAGTAAAGCACATAAATATATGTTATTATGTGAAGTGCTAAATAAAAGTAAAGCAGGATAAAGTATGAGAATTTTCTCTTTTAGAACCTTCCCCTCCCCCCCCAAAACAGTGGGTCGAATGAGGTAAAAATATATATTTTTTTGCAGACAAAATCCAGCAATCCATTGCTACTAAAGTAGCTCTAAAGTCATCAGAGACCCAGCTCCTTTTATCTATCCTCTGTTCCACCATCCTCACATGTGGCTTGCACATCATGACACTACATGGCTGCTCCAGCTCCAGCTATCACGTCTGCATTCTAGTCAGGAGAAAGAAGGAAAGGGAGGGAGAAGGACACATCTCTTTCTTGGAAGATATTTCCTGGAAGTTGCACATCCTACCTCCGTGTTCACCTGCTTGGCCAGGACTTAGTCACACAGCCTCACCTAGCAGCAAGAGAAGCTGGAAAATATTTTCTCTATTCTGGGTTGCCATGCATCTAGCTAAAAATCAGTGGTCTTTTTCCATAGGAAAAAAATAGGAGAATGGATACTGGAGGATAACCACAGGTGGTGAGGAAAGACCTTTCTGAAGAGGTGTCATCTGAATAGGGACCAGAATTACATGATTTTTATCTATGTCGTTTGATTAATCAGATCACCCAAGTGTCACCTCTGTGCATGGTATTAGGGATGTAAAGGTGCACAATACACTCAGCCCTCCGTATCTATGGGTTTTGTATCTGTGGATTCAACCACGGATTGAAAATATTAAAAAATTGCATCTGTACTGAACACGTACAGACTTTTTGTTCTTTTCTTTATTCCCTAAACAATACAGTATAATAACTATTTACATAGCATTTGCATTGTATTAGGTATTGCAAGTAGTCTAGAGATGCTTCAAAGTATATAGGAAAATGTACATAGGCTGTATGCAAATACTTTGCCATTTTATACCATGGACTTGAGCATCCATGGATTTTGGTATCCATGGAAAGTCCTGGAACCAAGCCCCTATGGATACTGAGGATTGGCTGTACATGGTCCTGGCCTCAGTGCTTGCAATCTAGAGCAGGAGTGGCAAATTGGTGGTATGAGGGCAGCATCTAGCCAGCAGGTGTAATTTGTTTGGCCAATATATATCTTAACGATTAGGAAATTTCACATAAAAAGTCAGAGTTCTAGCTTTTCATAAAACTTAGAAAAATTTGGTAATGTAGGATTTGCACTCCCACATGGCTGGAGTTGAATAGTGATGGACTTTTTCACGCTGGGCATGAGCACTCCAATTTGCCCGTCTCTAGCATTTCCAATCATCACACACTTGTGTCTTTCTCTCTCTCTCTCTCTCTCAATCTCTCTCTGTCTCTCTCTGTCTCTCTCTCTTTTTTTTGCATGGCTGGAGTTGAATAGTGATGGACTTTTTCACGCTGGGCATGAGCACTCCAATTTGCCCATCTCTAGCATTTCCAATCATCACACACTTGTGTCTTTCTCTCTCTCTCTCTCTCAATCTCTCTCTGTCTCTCTCTCTCTCTTTTTTTTTTCTGTCTCTCTCTCTTTTTTTTGTTAACCTTTCTGGCCCCTGTAGGCATTTGAGTTTGCAGCTCACAGTTTAAAGGGAGAGAAACCAATAATTACAATAAAATAGGCCTTAATGATTTGGCTTGTCTTTCTCATAATTGAGGATTCATATCTACTTGCCTCTTTCTGAAACCTTAAGCACCTGAGAAAATCATGGGAGTTCCAGTCAAGTTCACTCTGAATTTCTGTTTTCCTTGATCACATGGATGGGGTGGCTAAATTATCAGACTATGAGTCAGAAGACCTCTGAGTTCATGTTCTGTCCCTTACAGCTAGTTGGGTCTTGGAAAAGTTACCTTCCCTCTTGGGCCTCAGTTTTCCTATTTGTAAGAGAAGACTGAGGGCAATCATTCCTGGTCTACTGGTCTTCCAGGACTTGGGAGGGACCAAACAGGATAATGTAAGTAGAAAAGATTTGTAAGCTTAAAGGTGCATCACAGTGACAAGGAGCTGAAAGCCATTCAGACCCTAGGCTCTGGAAGGGCTCTAGACCTTAATCAGAAATGGAGAATGGCCTCACCTGGTGGAAATTGGAAACGGGGAAGCCATTATAAATTGAAGTGCCTGCCTTCTCTCTCTCTGAACCACATGGGTTCTGCTTATTTTTTTCTCTGAGTCAGTCCCCAACATTTTTGCAGACTGGATTTCTCTTATTATTATGTACAAGGCCCAAAAGTAAGGCTTCAGCCCTAAAGCTCCGTGACCTTTTAGTTTAACTGGTCACCATCGTTTAATGATAGTTTCTTACTTCAAAGTCTCAAAAGAAAGTTTCATGACTGATGTATTGGCTTCCCCTGGGCATGGTGACCACCCAGGGTCCCACCACCTGAGACCATAGGAGGAGTATCACACAGTTCAAATATGGTGATTTAGGCCCAGCCCTTTGGCAGGGGCCAAGTGTAGGCCATCCTGGGACAAGGGATGTGTTTGGGCAAGGACACCAAGTGTGTCTTCTGCAACATACGATGTTTATCAACAATTCCACTATGATGATTCTGTCTTGAGTAGCTCTGCTGACAATTCTTCTGGCAAGTGGGATAGGCTGTCTCTGAAGAGATGCCATCCAAGTCAACTCTGGGATGGAAATACAATCACTTCCAGGTTATGAATGTGTGCACCATGGTCCTTTGCAGAATCATACCTCTTGCTGCTCTACAGAACAGATTTTTTTTTTTTTCCTTTTTGTCTTTTTTTTTTTTGTGACCGGCAACGGATCACAACCCTCAGTGTCACGCCTGTACTGGACTGGGACTGGCAACGGGATCGCAACTCTCGGTGTTGCGCCCGCACTTCGCTCAGCCAGTGAGGGGCCGGTCTGTATGTGGGATCCGAACCCTCGGCGGGAGCACCGCCGCACTTCCCAAGCGGCGCACTGTAGCAGTGCGCCACCGGGCCGGCCCTACAGAACAGATTTAATCCACGGGCACTGCTAACTTCTGGGCTCCTAAAGAAGGAGTGGTGAGCAATGAGCCAGGCTGAGGAAAGAAAATGAGGGTATCCACGGGTCCTGCCTTGAGTATGCAGAAGACAAAAGTTTTTGAGCTGCAAAACATCAATTCATCCAAAATATTTCTCCTCTTCTATTTTGCTTGTTTACTTGGTAAGCAGAGAAACAGAGCAGGGAATGTTCTGGTACAAATACATAGCCTGAGGGAATCAGAACTTTTCCAGCTGCCAGGAACATCCCAAACAGAGCCTTGAGTGTTCAGCAAGCGTTGGGGACACTAAGAACTGGCTGGGGTAAATGTGGAGACCAGGGGTTTGGGTCTCGTCCCTGCTAGTCTCTGTCTTCAAAAGGAAGAAATTCTGATTGAATCTGAATCTGAATCCTTACTTGGGGTTAGTGCTAACAACTATGTTAGCTACAGTGGGNTTGGCCAATATATATCTTAACGATTAGGAAATTTCACATAAAAAGTCAGAGTTCTAGCTTTTCATAAAACTTAGAAAAATTTGGTAATGTAGGATTTGCACTCCCACATGGCTGGAGTTGAATAGTGATGGACTTTTTCACGCTGGGCATGAGCACTCCAATTTGCCCGTCTCTAGCATTTCCAATCATCACACACTTGTGTCTTTCTCTCTCTCTCTCTCTCTCAATCTCTCTCTGTCTCTCTCTGTCTCTCTCTCTTTTTTTTGTTAACCTTTCTGGCCCCTGTAGGCATTTGAGTTTGCAGCTCACAGTTTAAAGGGAGAGAAACCAATAATTACAATAAAATAGGCCTTAATGATTTGGCTTGTCTTTCTCATAATTGAGGATTCATATCTACTTGCCTCTTTCTGAAACCTTAAGCACCTGAGAAAATCATGGGAGTTCCAGTTAAGTTCACTCTGAATTTCTGTTTTCCTTGATCACATGGATGGGGTGGCTAAATTATCAGACTATGAGTCAGAAGACCTCTGAGTTCATGTTCTGTCCCTTACAGCTAGTTGGGTCTTGGAAAAGTTACCTTCCCTCTTGGGCCTCAGTTTTCCTATTTGTAAGAGAAGACTGAGGGCAATCATTCCTGGTCTACTGGTCTTCCAGGACTTGGGAGGGACCAAACAGGATAATGTAAGTAGAAAAGATTTGTAAGCTTAAAGGTGCATCACAGTGACAAGGAGCTGAAAGCCATTCAGACCCTAGGCTCTGGAAGGGCTCCAGACCTTAATCAGAAATGGAGAATGGCCTCACCTGGTGGAAATTGGAAACGGGGAAGCCCTTATAAATTGAAGTGCCTGCCTTCTCTCTCTCTGAACCACATGGGTTCTGCTTATTTTTTTCTCTGAGTCAGTCCCCAACATTTTTGCAGACTGGATTTCTCTTATTATTATGTACAAGGCCCAAAAGTAAGGCTTCAGCCCTAAAGCTCCGTGACCTTTTAGTTTAACTGGTCACCATCGTTTAATGATAGTTTCTTACTTCAAAGTCTCAAAAGAAAGTTTCATGACTGATGTATTGGCTTCCCCTGGGCATGGTGACCACCCAGGGTCCCACCACCTGAGACCATAGGAGGAGTATCACACAGTTCAAATATGGTGATTTAGGCCCAGCCCTTTGGCAGGGGCCAAGTGTAGGCCATCCTGGGACAAGGGATGTGTTTGGGCAAGGACACCAAGTGTGTCTTCTGCAACATACGATGTTTATCAACAATTCCACTATGATGATTCTGTCTTGAGTAGCTCTGCTGACAATTCTTCTGGCAAGTGGGATAGGCTGTCTCTGAAGAGATGCCATCCAAGTCAACTCTGGGATGGAAATACAATCACTTCCAGGTTATGAATGCGTGCACCATGGTCCTTTGCAGAATCATACCTCTTGCTGCTCTGCAGAACAGATTTAATCCATGGGCACTGCTAAGTTCTGGGCTCCTAAAGAAGGAATGGTGAGCAATGAGCCAGGCTGAGGAAAGAAAATGAGGGTATCCACGGGTCCTGCCTTGAGTATGCAGAAGACAAAAGTTTTTGAGCTGCAAAACATCAATTCATCCAAAATATTTCTCCTCTTCTATTTTGCTTGTTTACTTGGTAAGCAGAGAAACAGAGCAGGGAATGTTCTGGTACAAATACATAGCCTGAGGGAGTCAGAACTTTTCCAGCTGCCAGGAACATCCCAAACAGAGCCTTGAGTGTTCAGCAAGCGTTGGGGACACTAAGAACTGGCTGGGGTAAATGTGGAGACCAGGGGTTTGGGTCTCGTCCCTGCTAGTCTCTGTCTTCAAAAGGAAGAAATTCTGATTGAATCTGAATCTGAATCCTTACTTGGGGTTAGTGCTAACAACTATGTTAGCTACAGTGGGATTCACCTGCATGTGAAGGAAACTTGAGTGCTAACAGCTCCAGCTGAGCCTTGAGATGACTGCAGCCCTGGTTGACAATATAACTACACCCTTATGAGTGACCTTGAACTAGAGGCACCCTGATAAGCTGCACCTGGATTCTTGACCCACAGAAACTTTGAGATAAATGCTTGTCTTTTTCAACAGCTAAATTTTGGGGTAATTTGTTATGCAGCAATAGAAAACTCTTTCACCTTATAACTGCTTTAGAGACAATTGGTGAGCTTTGGGTAAATATAGAAATCCCCAAAGACACCCTTTTGGGGAATTGGACTTGGAACCTCTGGTTCTCCTAGGCAGCACACGAGCAGCATTTGGGCCAAAGCTTTGCTTCATTTCCTGTCACTTGGATATTTTCCTAAAATTTGCTTGGAGAAAAAGAATGAAGCCACCACAAGCCCTCCATGCATAGAGCAGAACTGACTCAGCACATTTTCCCAGAGCCTGTTTTGTGCATACCACAGCATGTGACCCCATGCTCTGGGGCATGGGCCACAGATCTGGCACAGAAGTGGTAGATGGGAGGCATCGACTTTGCTTGCTCTTGCTGGCTCCAGAATTGCTCAGAAGCAGGCTCTCTGGCTCCAGGGTCTCCGAGGCTAGTGTCAGCACCGCTCAGAGGCCAGCACACATGGCGCCTTTGTGCAACTCACACAAGGGCTTCCTTCCCGAGGCGTTGTAGCCATGCCAGGGGACCGGAGAGGCTGGCTCTTAGCTCCTATGTGTCTCCCTGGCCTCTGTGCAGGGCACAGGCTGTACCACCATCAGTGACGATGCTGCCTCTGAGGACCAGTTTCACAAGTCAAAAAGAGGATAATAACCTACCCTGGTTATTTCACAGGGCTGAGCTAAACTCAGAAGAATAACCTTAAAATATTTTTTTTATTTAAAAAAAATTTTTCACTGTGTATAACTTGAAAGAAAAAAACAGATCATGAAACAGCATGAATAGTATGATGCCATTTATTAATAATTATATGTGTACACACACATAAACACACTTGGAATGATTTCCTGAAGTATTAACATTAAGTTGCTAATCATCTCTGGATAGTAGAACTTTGGATAATGTTTATTTTCTTATTTACATTTTTTTTCTGTATTGTTTTATACTTTTTTGACATAAGTACATACTATTCTTCTAAACGGAAAAAAAAATCCAATAAATTCTCTTTCCATTTTGACAAAAACCATTTTTCTCTTTTGTTTGTTTAGTGCTTTTGTAGCTTACCAAGCAATTTTACATGGATTATTTCTTTAAAAATCCCATAGCTACTCTAGGAGCTAAGTATAATTATGCCCAGTTCACAGATGTGGCAACTGAGGCTCAGAGAAGTAAAGTGGCTGTACACGGAAAGTGCCTTCCCCTGCAATTTCTTTCTCGCTCCACCCCTCTCTTCGACTCTGGGTATCACCTCTGTAGAATTTTATCTGACACCATCAAACCTGTATAATTTGGACTAGTCATTTCCTGTCTCATCTCCAGTTTTCTCATCTGTACAATGAGCCTAGTAATAGCATCTATGTCACAAGGTTATTGTGAGGATTAAGTGCGATAACGTGTGTGAAGCATTTAGCACAGCCCCTAGTGCCTAGCAATCAATAAGTTAGCATTTGTTATTCTTGGCCAACTTTGGAGTAGGCATTTCCCCTCTCTGGGTCTATTTCTTTAAATTCAAAGTGAATGAGTTGGACTTGATGGTTACTGAAAATTCTGCATTTCAATTCTCTGTTTTCAAAATTTTGTGGCTGTTATATGAAGCAAAGTTGATTTCAAGTAGCTGGATGGCAAGAAGCGGTTGTCATTCACTTATTCAATTAATTAATTCAATTAATTAAAAAAAGATTTGATTAAGGAACATTAAGAAGAGTCTGGGAAGGGTGTTCTCGGTGGAGGAACAGCACGTGCATGCACCCAGCCAGGGCTAAGCAAGCTGGAGGAAGGGGTGGGCGTGAAGCTGGCTGCCGGTGGGTTGGGCTGGAGACTCTTTCCAGAAACAGGTCCTCAGCCACAGTCAGGTGGACAGTGTCCTGCCCCTCAGGGAGGCCTCTATGCCAAGTAGTGGGACAGCTGAGTGTCCTATGTAGGTGTTTTTAAAGGCACACAGTGTTTTCTCAGTTCCAGTTTTATATATCTGCTTTTGTTCATTTTTGTGTGGGACTCAAAAACATGAGAAAAGTGTTGAGTTCATGCCACATCATAAATCAGAGGCCTTGATGTGGCTTTTCCATCTTTAACAAGCCCACTGGAAAACCTGTGGGAATTCCCTGCCCTGGCTAAGCTGACGGAGGAACAGGTGTGGGGGGCGAGGATGCTGCTGGGACAGCAGTATTTTGTTAGTCCCCCTTTGTAGCCTATTAGGGAGGTGCAGATACATAATGTGGGAGCTTGGGATGCCTGGGGCATGGGGAAGTGGGGATCCATCTAGGATAGGTGGCCAACCATTAACATGATCTGGCTGGGGGATGGTGTTGTAGCCTTTATTAGTTAGCTGGAGGTGACACGTCCTTTGCCATGGTGGCATTGTGCTCCTCTGGTGGGAGGAGACAAGTCAACATTGACTGACAGTGAGAACAGTCACTTTTACTCTGCCTTTTGAAGATGGGAATGGAACTAGAAGGCAAAGAAAATCAAAAGAAAAAATTAGGACAGAAGTTGTTGGACTAGTGAAAGATGTCACCTCCCCCTCCACCGCCTCCTCATCCATTTTTCTTACCTCCTGCTTGGGGTTTGCTGGAACAACTTGATATCTGGTCCCCTCCTGTTCCTTCCCATGCATTCTTCACTCATCCAGTCCTTCAGGGTGCTTTGCTAGCTCAGTGACCTGTTCATATTATGTCCCTTTTGGGGCTCCTGCTGGCTAATGCTTAAGTGCCTTAGCATGGCAGGAAAGGACCTTTGTGATCTTGAGCTAACCCTCCTTTCCAGCGTCTTTTTGAAGTAACCCATTCTTTCCATGCTTGACTGATAGACTGTCAGAAACGGAACACATTTGGAGATCATCTAGTTATTTTCCTTGCCTAGAAAATGAAAGACTTTTCTTAAAATCTTATCTGGAGTAGCAGTATCTAAAGCAAAAGGGCAGAGATTGTCTAACAGAAGGGGTTGTGGTGGTGGTGGTGGGGATCCAGAGGCCCACCCCTACTAGGATTCCTTAATATCTTTTCCCCAAAACCTGTAGTGGCCTCTGAATTTGTACAGAGAGACTACAGGACTTGGTAAAGCTGCTTGAAAATCATTGATTTTATTCAATTCTCTCTATTATATAGAAGATGGTTGCTTGGCCATGGTCTATTGCAGAGTCAAAACTCAAAATCAGTTCTCCGAGATCTGGAGTAGTGGCCTTGCCTGTGTGTCCTCCCATGGCCACCCCTGATGTTCTTGCTCTGATTCAGATTGTAAACTTGTTTTATTCAATGCTGTCTCCAGGGAAAGTTCTTTCCATAAGAAGCAACTAAAGGAAGGTGCCAAGTTATGTGTGTCTTTCCCAATCACTTGGTCTTTAGGGTGCCACGAGAGCAGCCCAACAGCCGATTGCTCTTCAGTGTCATCAAAACCCACAAAGTCACACTTAGGAAGCCTCTTTTTTTGAGGGATTATTGATGAACCCCCTGAAACATCCTTCTACTCATTGCTAATATTTTCCTCCCAAGTAGACTTCTTGACACAGGATCAGGTTACCTTTAGAATTTCACTTGCACTGAAATATTATTTAGCTCTCACAGCATTCTGAGGAATCCTGCTCTAGCATCGAGGGAGTCATAAAGCTGGAGAAGGTGCCATTCCCAATCTCGTGCAATGTCCTTCTGTGTCTCTGGCCTATCCAGTTTCAAGTGGAATTTGGTAAGAACTGACTTTGTTCCACTCATACTGCTGGATCCTGGGTAGTAACAATAAGTGTGTTTTATCCATGACCAGTGATTATATTCAGTTTAATAAATGGGACAGGGGAGTCTGGGCTTGGCTG
>NW_007733607.1:22119-24183 GCF_000696425.1 Galeopterus variegatus | reverse complement strand
ATCCATGACCAGTGATTATATTCAGTTTAATAAATGGGACAGGGGAGTCTGGGCTTGGCTGAAAGGAAATTTAGGTGCTCCACTTGAAGCTCCGAAAATGGCCTTCCTGACTAAGTGATGATGATGATGATGATAATGATGGTGATAATTTTGCATGGACTGGGTACCAGACCCCATGCTAAGTGGTTTACATGCATGATCTTTTTTATTTATTTATTTTTTAATCCTCATGACAATCCTATGAAGCAAATCCATTTTATAGGTCAAAAAATTGGAAGCTCAGAGAGGCTGGGTTGTTGCTCCTGGCTTCATAGTGAGAAAAGGGTATAGCCACCTAAGAGTAGGCACTTGGTTACAATTCTCTATATGATACCATGTTCACATTAATGTTAAGGAAACAGAAACACAGTGAAAGAAAGTGACAACCAAGTGTTAAAGCTGTGTCAGAGCTCAAGGAAGAACATGGTTTCCTGAGAACCCCTCTGCACCCCCATCCTCTGGAAATGAACACTAAGGTTAGACTGGACCACCATGTTGGTACCAGATGACTTCCCACCCTTGGCCAGAGGTGATGGGTCCAGGGGTAGAAACTGACTATGGCGTTGTCAATTCATCTCCTAATCAATTACTCTCCATGCAAATTTGAAGTGAGATGTGGGAACTGGAGTAACTTGATCTTGGGACCACAGCTCAGTGATGAGTCAGAGTGGAAAGGCAATTGGAGTCGGCTTCTCCATGTTCTGATCTCTCTCTTCCAGACTGATCTCTTGTTCTGAGACCCGGATGGAAGACAGGAAAGGAACAGGCTTTGAAAAAAGAAGAGAGATTGGTGAACTTGTGCTCCATTCCAGGGTCACTGTGATCATGCCTGGTGACCTAAGAGAGAAGGGAAATCCAAACCTACGGAGGTTGTGACTTGGCTTCCCAACCAGTGGGTGGCAGCAATGGGCCTAGAACCCGGGTCCTACTTCTCAGAGGGACAGATTGTGTTTCACATTTGCATCAGGCATTTGGAAGGCGACAATCTGCTTTAGAGAGAAAAGCCTGGGTTATGTGTTGCCCTGACGACATAAAAGAAAATGATCAGATCCATTCCAAATATGCACATTCCACAGCAATCATTAAATTTCTGTCTGATTTACCAGTAGGGTTAGGGATATGTGTATCTGGATTTATAAGCAAATTTATCAAATTTCTACAGATTTCATGGAGCTATCCCTCCCTAAAAACTGGAATAGAGAGGAAGAAAAAGAGGCTGGGAGAAAGCGATGACTTCAAGCTGAGCTGAAAGAGATTCCTTCTTTGTGTTTTTGGTGTGACTGCACCTATACCCTGAGAAATGTACTTTGTCTGGTCACAAGTTATTTCTCTTCATCACTGTGGGATTAGTTACTCTTCTGTGTAACACAATCGTCATTAAACACTGACTTCAGGAAAGCTGGAATTGTTTTGATTGTCGTTACCGTGGTGATGAGTGGCCAATTGGTCCGGTGACAGACAATGCCGTAAGTAATAGTTCTTGAGTCTCCTGTGTGACGCTCACAGTGTTTCCTCTTTCTCCTGTTACATCGTTACATGCAAGTAGCAGTTTATGTTTCCCATAGCTCACCTCAGGGTTTTAACCTGCCTGGACATATTCTGAAAGGCAGGGAGTGACAGGAGAGCTTCCTCATGAGGAGAGAGAAGGGTGAGGTTGGATGCTGCTCTCGCTAGGCTAGAATGTCCTGTGAGGCCTGACAGACCCTGTCCCTGGCTGCGTCTGCGTTGCCACCTTCCCCAGCCCAGACTCACCAACCTTCCTTCTTCCAACTGGCCTCAACTTGGGCCCCAGATCCTGCGGACGTGAATGAGCAGACTCGGCCCTTGGAGATCTCCTTTTGTCTCACACTCTGTGATCATGCCTGGTGACCCTGAAGAGACAGGAAATCCAAAGCTATGGATTGCAGTCAAATGCTAGTCCTCGGCCCTTGGAGATCTCCTTTTGTCTCACACTCTGTGATCACGCCTGGTGACCCTGAAGAGACAGGAAATCCAAAGCTATGGATTGCAGTCAAATGCTAGTCC
>NW_007733607.1:19777-21439 GCF_000696425.1 Galeopterus variegatus | reverse complement strand
GCCTGGTGACCCTGAAGAGACAGGAAATCCAAAGCTATGGATTGCAGTCAAATGCTAGTCCTATAGTTTTATTTCAGGTCTGAGCTTTAGTCCCCCCTGGAGCCCATTAGATTTCTGGGGACAGGGACCAGTCGACTTCTTGCTGCCACTTCTGCCACACAGTATCAGCTGCTCCAGTCTGGCTGTCAAATGTCCCTTGCCCCGGTCACACTGCCTCACTGAAACACCTATGCGTATGTTTACCTGGGACTCCCACCACCCACTGAGCCTTACTCCTTTGGCCACTGTGCTTGCTTATGCCTCACCTACCTGCCCGCATGTCCACTCTCATCCGGGCCTTCCCTGCTAGAACGTTCCCTAGTCACTGTAGGCCTGGCTGGAAGCCAGCTCTTGGCTTTCTCCGCTACCCCGTCTTCTAGCCAGCATCAGACACAACTTGTCTGTCTTTTCTGAAATACTACAGGCCAGTGGGACAGACCCAGGGGCAGCCGTGACAATTTATCTTATTGCATTGGGCTGTGTGCTGGCTTGCACATAAGGAAGCACAAACGGTGCAGGCCCAGCCATGGTGATAGCCACAGGGAGGCAAATCCCTGCCCTCAATTCTGCCTTGGGTCCCATGACCCCTTCTCTGATTTTGGAGAATCAAATTAACTCTGCTCAAAAAGTATTACTGCTTCCTTTTGGTTTCCAAAGTAAAGTTCAAAGCCTTCCCAGACCTGTCCTCAATTTGCCTCTCCAGTCTGTGGCACTGGGTTATAGGATAACTGAACACAGTTTGATGTGATCAGGAAATGGCTTTATCTTTCCTCCCACCGGTGCCTCCAAATGCTCGTCAGGGATCCTTCTCCCACACCACAGCAACAGCTTAGGACACGTCCCATCACTTGCTGGTCCCTTTCAGCCATGAGCAACATCTCATTTTCAAGTATGAAAAGCCCAGTCCAAATCAAAATCTTAGTCTACACCCAATTCAAAATGTGGCTTTTCCCTACCCAGTCCCCACCTCAGACTTGGCCTGTGGTTTGGGGACCCACGTTGTGGCATTCTGGCCACACTGGCATCCTGACGGACCCCAGAACTCACCAGCCACATCTTGTTCCAGAGCCTACTTTGAGCTTGTCCTGCCCAGAGTGCATGCACTTCCGGAGCTCGTGACGTGGCTGATTGTGGCTTAGCTCTGCCTTCAGGTGTCAGCTTCAGTGTCTCTCCTCGGGAGGACCCATTCTCAGCACCTTGTCTGAAGTGTGGGCCTGTTCAGACTGTAGCATGTACTAGGCCCTTTGAACTCTTTTCACCATTTTAATAAGTTTAATAACTTTATTAGCTGAACTATGGTTTGCTTTCTCCCACAGTGATGTTAAGTCTGAGAGGTCAGAAACTGTATTTTTTACGAGTTATACATCCATGGTTCAACTCCGTGTCTGTCTTACTGTAGGCACTCAAAAATATTTGTTTAATAATAAATTCCTACTTAAAATCAAATTCCAATATTTTACCTAATGGCCAAATGATAGTTTGAAACCTGTGAAACTGCTGATACTTGACCTTTCTTGGCCTGGAAAAGTAGTAATTCGTATGGTTCAACCCAATATTTGAAACATTCACATTAAAGTCAACAGTAAGATCAAGATGGCTGCTCACACTGTTACGTGTTCCTCG
>NW_007733607.1:16971-19122 GCF_000696425.1 Galeopterus variegatus | reverse complement strand
CATTCACATTAAAGTCAACAGTAAGATCAAGATGGCTGCTCACACTGTTACGTGTTCCTCGAAATTCATTCTGGTCAACATAAGAAGGTAAAGAAAAACAGGTATGATATTGGAAATACTAGTTTTAGAGGATAAAATTTCCTACCTACAGAACCAATAACAATCAACTGAAAAATTAAGTCAATAAAATTGAGTCCTAATAAATGGGTTCAGTAAGATGGCCATATCAAATATAGAGAGCTGGAGAATAATAGAAAATATTTCATTCATAATAGCAACAATAATGACAATAACAGCACCATAAGGCCACCACCACCATCAACCACAAACCCTGGAAACTAAGGAATTTATGCGATCTTTCCATATGAAGAAAACTATAAAACTTCTCAAGGGCCCTTAAAGAATACTTGATTATTGGGATGACAAAGACTTTTTAAGGTGGGAAGATTCAATATTATAAAAATTCCAGTTCTATCCATTATTTCCATTCTAATCCCAATTCTAATAGAATTTTGAGGGCAACTTGACAAAAACAAATGAAAAGATCATTTAAGGGAAAAAAAAATCAGACCGGCCAAGAGTCTTCTCAAAAAAAAAAAAAGAAATTTGTAGGGAATTTCCATGCCTTATAGTAAAACAAACCATCATGCTACAGTAATTAAAGCCACATGACAATGGCCCGTGATGATTGAGCTGACATATGAATGAAGTGTAATAGATGCTTGAGAAGTCAAATTAATTTTACACAATAACTTAGTGTATCCCACTGGTGGCATTCAACTCCAGAGGAGAGAGGATATATCTTATAAAGTATTTTTGGATAACTTAGCTACCATGCAGAAAAAAAATTAAATTCCTACCTTACGACTTTTACCAAAATAAACTTCAGATGAATTAATTTAAATATTACTATCTATGTTATTAAACCATAAATATTCTAGAAGAAACTATGAGAGGACACAGTTACTGGAAAGCCACACACAAGGGCCACGTGAGACGTGGGTCGATGCCTCCCGCCTTCTCCAAGCAACTTCACCACCTCCATGAAACCCCCACCCCTGCTGGATGAGGAGAGTGGACTGGAAAGAGTGTTATTTGCTCAGGATTACACAACAAGCCTATACCCAGAACTCAAAATCAGACGCTCTACCTTTTCTAGAGGGGCTTCTTTCTGAGGGAGCATGAGCAGAGGATGGAAGACACTAAGCCATTCCAGAGCACCAGTGGGAGAGTGTGGAAGTGCAGGACAATGACAAGATTGCTGTGGAGCATGACAACCCAGGACGATAGCATAGAGAGGAGGGAGAGGCTCACGGCCGCAGCCGCCATGTCTCTGACACTGGGATTGGTGCAGGAAGAATCTTCCCTTGCAGTGAAAACGTAGGCAAAGGACCCACACCAACCCCTGTCCTTACCACAAAGCCCCACACCAATCCTTTGGCAGGACAAGCCTGAGGACAATTGTGGGAAGTGCCCTGGAAAACACACACTGCGAGAATAGTAGAACAAATGGTGCACTCCCCACCCCGACCCTCAGGACCCAAACCAGTGCAGGATGGCACCATTTTGAAATTGGGGCTAGGAGTGTGCCCTGCCCTGGGGCCAGCAGCCATGGTGCTTCTCCAGTTTTAAGGCCTGGCGCCCCCACTCAGCACATTCACAGGAGAGGCTATATTGCCCTGATCCTGGTGGCTTGAAGCCTGGGCTCACAGCGACTGTGACTCTAGTTCTACAGCCTGTAAAGCCAGCCCTAGTCTTGCTGAACTGAAACATCCCCATGTCCCTGGCCAGAGAGCAAACAGACCCTCCTCAGGTGGACCACCCCCTCTTACTCTCCGCATCCTCAGCACCACCAGCTGACCGAGTTGTGTGCACCTGAGCCCCCAGCCTGGAAAAGCAGCGCATGGGTCTCTACCCTAATGAATATGCCCTTGGGCTGGTGGAAGTAAAGTCTGTCCCCGCTCCCCGAGAAGCAGCCAGGAGTTTCATCCTGAACAGTCCCAACCAGTGGCTTGGCCAACAGTCCCAGAAACAGCTGCACCAGCCCCGTCACTGCAGGCCTGCCTGGCGGCCCTGCCCACCACACCCCTTCACTGCAGCTGCACCTACTGCCCTCTTCCACTTCCTGAGAAGCAGCTCAGCAGCTCTGCC
>NW_007733607.1:15974-16417 GCF_000696425.1 Galeopterus variegatus | reverse complement strand
CCTTGGCAGTCCAGCACCTGACCTGCAGAGGAGAGCACAACCTCGCTGTTACCACTGCCCGGTCCCAGAGCACTCCTGCTGCCACTGCCCCTCTCCCTGCACAGCAGTTTGTCCTGCTCTCTGCTGATGCCCAGTCTAGGTGCCACCACCTCCACCTCACCGAGAACCAGGTGTTCCTGCATTTTACTAGGCAGGAGAAAATAGGAAAGTGGGAGAAGCAAAGACCCAAGAGAAACCTCTGCCTGCAGGAAAGAGGAAAGAGAAACCCCATCCAAGGTCATCCATTCAAGCTGAGGAGCTTCAGTATACCACAGGACACCTATCAGGGTCATGGAATGCTAGCTGGAGTCCCAGTAAGTCTGCCCAGGGTCACCCACCTCAGCCAAGGAAAGACAGGGCACCCAGGTACTTCTCCCAAGAGCTTGGGGTCTTGCCCACAACTT
>NW_007733607.1:0-15322 GCF_000696425.1 Galeopterus variegatus | reverse complement strand
TCTGCGAGAGCTATTAGACAACCCCAAGCATAAAAAACATCCAAATTATGGGTGTTCCAGAGGGGAGTAGAAAGAAAAAGGCACTAAAAACCTATTCAATGAAATAACAGTGGAAAAATTCTGAGGTATCAGATGATACGGACCTCCAGAACCAAGAGGCTCAAAGCTCCCCAAACATATTCAATCCAAAGAGGTACTCTCTGAGACACATTGTAGTCAAAATGTCAAAAGCCAAAGACAAAGAGAGATCCTACAAAATTCTCTCTTTGTCTTTGACAGCAGGAGAACAGCATCAAGTCACCTGTAAGGGAGTCCCAGACTAACAGTAGATCTCTCAGCAGAAGCCTTACAGGCCAGAAGAGAATGGGATGATATATTCAAAGTACTAAAAGAAAAAAAAAAACTGGTAGCCAAGGATACTGTACCCAGCAAAGTTATCTATCAGAAGGGGAAATAGTGTATTTCTCATGTAAACAAAAACCGTGGGAGTTCACCACCACATGACCAGCCCTACAAGAAATCCTTGAGAGTCCTATATCTGGAATCCAAAAAATTATAATCACCACTATGATTACACAAGGAAGAATAAAACCCACTGGTAGAGCAGATCTGTAAATGATAAAGAGAAAGAAACTAGACCTTGCCACTACAAAAAGCCAACTAACACTGAAGACAAACAATAAAAAGGAAAGAAAGGAACAAAAGACATAGAAAACAACCATAAAAAAAATCAATAAAATGCCAATATTAATACCTCTTAATAACAACCCTAAATGTAAATGGATTGAATTCCCCACTCAAAAGACATAGACTGACTGAATGGATTAAAAAATTAGACCCAACTATATGCTGCCTACAAGATACTCACCTCACCTGTAAAGACTGTCACAGACTAATAGTGAAAGGATAGAAAAAGATACACCATGCAAATTGAAAACAAAACTGAGCAGGAGTAGCTATTCTAATATTGGCGCCGCCGCGCTTCCCAAGCGGCGCACTATCCAGTGCGCCACCGGGCCGGCCCCAGAAAAGGACTTTCTAAGCAAATAAACTAAATATAAAGTGGATAGAATAGACTTTAACCGAAAATGCTAGTTATTTAATTTGAGGTAGAAAAGGACTTTCTAAGCAAATAAACTAAATATAAAGTCCCAAAGAAAAAGATTGATACATTTTATAATATATGAACAAAAGTATAAACTTCTGTGTATCCAAAACATCACAGAACTGAAAAGGAGGCTATCAAACTGAGAAAATATTTTCAACATCTATGGTAGAAAAATGGTTGAATTCTTGACATTTCAGGCAAAAGAAAAAGACAAGTTTCGCAATTAAAATGAGTATAGCATTGGGGGAATGGTTGGAATAACTCAGGATGTTGGCATGGGAGGCCTAATTCTGTCTTCAGATTGTCCTTTTCTTACGGAATCTTACCACGCCACCCATGCCAACATCCTGAGTTGTTCAGACCATTCCACCAGTGCTACACCTCTGAAAGCATATAGTCAAGATCCTAAAGTATCATAGGTGAGAGGTTAAGAAAAAGTTTCATGGCAATATAACAATAGCCACCAAGTTCTTATCCCAAAATAGTTGGGTCATGTCAGCCTGGGATGCTTTTTCTACTGGTTAGCCAATTTCACATTTTAGGATAGATTGCTTGTAATAGTCCACTCCTGGTACCAGCTTATTTATCAGTAGGGACTGCAAATAACTTTGAGTTGCAAACAACAACAACAGCAACAAAATCAACTCACAATGGCTTAAATGTGCATTATTTCACATACCAAGATGTCCAACCATAGAGGATTAGTTGAACAAATTACAGAATAGTCACCTAATGGGATATCATGTAATGCTCATGATATTTAAAGTGAAAAAATTAGGTTACAAAATTCTTAACAGAACATGAGTGGGGATTGGAGAGGGATCTTTTGGCATAATCAATGTCATGATCACTACTGTTTAATGAAGAGTTGCTATAGTTGTTGTACTAAGGGCTTCACTTATATTACTTCATTCAGTCTGCCCCACTGCACTGTGATGAGGGTACTATACTTACTGCTTTTACAGATGAGGAAACCAGAGCTGAGATTTCATAACTTGCTCAAGTAAGTGGGGGAGCAAACAATTAGAGCCCAGGTCAGCTTCATTCCAAAGCCTGTACTTAAAACTCTGAGGTATTTTTGCTTTCTCTGTCTCCCTTGTTGTGGTATCCAGTCAATTTCCAAATCCTATCAATTCTCATTTTAAAATTTATTCCATCCTTTCCTTTTGCATCCAGTGGTAGCAGCCTGGTTCAGGCCTTCTTTATTTTTAGCTTGAACAATCACAATAGCCATTTAAATCAGCTCCCTTTTCCATTTTCTTTTGTTCACACCATGAATTCACTTTATTTATTACTTCCAGATTCATCTTCCAAACATTTTGCTTTAATAGTGGTTAAAACGTTCCTCTCTCCACCAAATACCTGCTCAAAAAATCTCCAGAGACTTCTGAATTTTTACCAGAGTCTAAACTCGACGACTTGACATTCAAAGCTCTCCACAATCTAATCCAAACCTGCTTTTTAAACTTTATCTCCCATTATTCCTCTAAATCAGCGGTTAGTGAATTATGTCCTGGGCTTGTTTTTGTAAATAAACTTTTACTGGAACACAACCATGTTAATTTATTTATGTATAATCTATGGTGGCTTTCGAATCAACTACCTGTTGTTACTAAGAGCTAGCAAAAAGTTATTACAGAATAATGATGCCCTAAGAAAAACACTCAATTTTCCAGACATGTTGATTACAGAATACAGGTCCAGTTAGGATTGTATAACAGTATGGATCCTGCAGATAGTCAGCAGATGCATCCCCAACTTAGGAGATGCCAAGAGATGGCTGCTGGTGTGTGTGTGTCATGACCCCTCTTCAGGTGCCCTGTGTGTGTCCCCCTATGCATGCCAGAGGAAATACAGGTCCTGTACTGTTGGATCACCAATAGCTTTTGATTACATGGTAGTCTTGGCAATCAAGGACAATTTATTCTAATCTTGAGTAGAATTTACTGGCCATACACCTTCTGACCGCCCTTCACTCCTCCCCCACCTCAACACACTCTGCTGCTGTGTAGCAGAGCCTGCATCAGTTGGGTGGGTTGTTTTTACTGCTTTTGACAGGCACAGTGTCTGTGTAACTATAAATTGCATGTAGTATGTATCTAGTGCTAACTCTATCTTTACCTACTGAGGAGCTGGGGTGAAACCCTCGGCAAGAACAGGCAAAGGAAAAGGTCTGTCCTGGACTCTGTCCTGGCTCTATGATACTGATCTCCTGAGGTCCCCATCCCATACCAATGTGTGGCGTCTGGACCCTTCTCCCCTTGAAACCTTCATACCAATGATAGGGGAATCTCCGTCTTCAGTTGCTGATACAATATGTTTTAAGGAGAATTTTCATCCATTCTGTTTCTCCAGCTTTAGCTAGAGAACACAATAGTTGTGAGTGAGGCTGTACTCGTATAGCTTACAAAATCTAAAGTATTTGCCATCTGATCTCTTACAGAACAAGTTTGTGGACCCCAGTCTAGATGAACCCATTGCTCTAACCGGATGGGTCTGCTTTTTGTCTCTGCCTTAAATAATTTTTGGAACAAGGCAAGATAGTTAAAGAAAAGGTATGATGGGTCCTGGACACCACTTGAATTTACTTACCTCCATGTCTTTTAAAAAATGTCTTCCTATTCAACAAGTGAATGGTTAAAGAAATAGATTTCATGGTACATCTACACTATAGAACACTACTCAAATAAAAGGGAGCAAACTACTGAATCATGCAACTTGGGTGACTCTCAAGGGAATTATGCTTAATAAAATCCCCAAAAGGTATATACCACATAATTCCACTTATGTACCATTCTCAAAATGATAAAATTATGGAAATGCAGAACAGATTAGTGGTTGCCAAGGGTTAGGGAAAGGGAAGGAAGTGGATGTAGTCATACAAAGGTAACATGAGGGATCCTGGTGGTGAAATTGTTGTATATCTTGACTGTGGTGGTGGATACATGAATCTACACATGTGATAAAAATGCATGGAACTTGCACACACACACGCAAAAAATGAGTACAAGTAAAACAGGAAATCTGAATAAAATTAATGGATTGTATCAAGGTCAATATCCTGACTGTGATATTTACTACAGTTTTGCAAGATGTTACCTCTGGGGAAATTGGTAAAAGATACATGGGATCTCTCTGTATTGTTCCTTACAACTGCATGTAAATCTACAATTATCTCAAAAGAAAAAAAAAATAATTAAGAATAGAACATAAGATAACTAAGCTAAGGAGGAACTATAAATACTCAATTTTACCATAGTGTCAATAAACGCTAGATTGTAAATTGCATGAAAAAAGCCTGTCTTCTCAAGCTTTGGATACCCAGGACCTTTCTCTTTTGACAAGAGTTGCTTCAGTAAATGCATAACTAATTTATCATGTTGTAAGTTTTGTGGTGTATCAACAAAAATAGCTTTTAGCAATGTGTAATATACATATGTGAGATCAGGTGCAATAAAGTTGACTTAGGATAAAAAAATTATGTTTTTGCATGTTTTTTTGATAAGTAGTCATTAAAATAACAATGAAATGTTTTCTCAAATAGCAGTGAAGCATTTTCCCTATCTCTACTCAGCAAAACTCTTCAATAGTTAAAGTCAACTTCTATTGCTACCTGTTAATGCATAAAAACTTTTTTGATTAATATGGGGAAATTTGCCTCTGAACTCTCCTGAATTATCCCCCTCCATCCCACACACCTTAAAATTATTTTTGTATCATCCATATGTATTTATTATATCTCTTTCAACCAAGTTTCTCATTGTTTTAGTGTTTCCCAGGACTAAAACACACTTGTGAGTCATTTTAAAACTTGTATTCACATGGCAAACCAGTGAGGGTAGACGGTGATAGGCTAATAATTGCTATTTGTTGGTGGAAGAAGCTAAGGTGTTCTGAGGATCTTTGATGTGCCAGTTGTCCCACCACTGGAAAACAGAATGGCAGAACTGGTCTTTGGAATCCCAGTTCAGCACTAGTTGTCTTTGCCATTTCCCTGAGAGCATTAATAATGTAAGTTCAGGATTTCACAAAGGAGGACTTCTTGAGCTGGATTTTAAGATCAAGGAGTGTATCAGGTGACAACGAAGAGAAGGACATTTCAGGCATATCGAATAGAACGTGGAAATGCAAGGGTACTTCAAAAAGATGGTGCAAAAGTAGAATTAAAAGGTAATACGAATCTCCTCATATATGGAGGCATGAAATGTGGAGTGTTTAAGGAGCCACAAATGGCATGAGTCAGAGTGTTTAGGAACAGCTGACAAAGGGGCTGGAGAGAGTCAGGAGGCAGATCAGGGCAACGAATATCTCCTAAGGAGTTTGCTTTTGATCCGTTGGCTAGTGTTTCCCAAAGTGTTTACACCACGGAACACTGGGTCCCTGGGTTTGTGTTAGGTGTCCTTTGAAAGAGAGATTTCTCCAGTTAAGTAAATGTGAAATGTTGAATAAAATTAAATGGTTTTTTTTTTTCTTTGAGAACTCTGAGAGTCCTTAATATGCTAATATGCATTGAGAATACCCAAGATAGGTGTTCTTGGGTATTGAAAGGGCATGGAAACTTTCTGATAAGCCTCTTCAATATCTTAAGTTCCTCAAGAATGGGTTTTGGAAAGTGCCACTGTACACAGCAGGAGGGTTATTTAGTTGTATCCCTTTCAGGATAAAATCCTAATCCTTCACATAGTCTCCAAAGCCCTACAAAATCCACTCCTGCCTACCTTTCTGACCTGGCCTCTACCACCTTTCTTTTGGAACACAGCCACATTCATTCATTTGCATATTGTCTTTGGCTGCTTTTTGACTACACACACAGAGTAGTTGAAACAGAGCCTGAAATATTTACTGTCTGGTCCTTAGCAGAAAAATCCCTGCATTACTGTGTTCCCTTGTCTGTCTTCTGTCTAGATTCAGAGCTCCTTTTCTTTGAAAGCAGTTGTACCATTTTATTTTATTTATTTATTTTTTATTGTAACATAGTTGATTGTACATATCTGTAGGGTACAGAGTTGAATATCAATACCTGTGTGCAATATGTGATGCTCAAATCAGCATATTCAGTATAGAGCTCCTGAATGGCAGGGTTTTCCTTTTGCTATTTTTGACCCATTCATCTTTGTGTTGCCAACCTAGCACAGGGTTTGGCATATAGAAGACATCCAGTGGATGTTCAATATGAGAATGAATGAAACTCATAATAATCACAATGGCTGCCATTTACACAGGGCTTTTTGGTTTCACATATACCATCTCACTTAATCTACAGGAAGCGGAGGCTTGGAGATGCAAAGTGATTTTTGCAAAGCAACACAGTCAAGTTGGGATTAGAGGGTGGTCTGCTGCTGCCATACCCCATGTTCCTCCCACTGTCTTCAGCTGTCTCACACTATTGCTTTCACTATGCGATCCCTGGTAGCAGTTTCGCCGTGACTCATTTGAACTTTGCATGGTTCCCCCTCTTGGAGGATCTTTCTGTGATGTCCCCTCTCCCTGTCCCAGCTCCCAGCTGCCTTCCTCCCTCTCCCCCTAATCTCTTCCCTCCCTCTCGTCACTCACTCCTGCCTACTCTGCAGTTTGTGGCTCAATCACTGAGGGGACATATTTTCTAGGAAGTCCATGCATGGCACAGTGTGTGGCCAACTGTATTTTGGCTAGTACTTGTTACATTTAGAAGATGTTGAAAATCCAGGAGAAGAGAGCTGTCCTCCAGGCCATGCCCCACCACAGCAGACAGACTCTTCTACCAATAAACAGGGCTCTGAGTTCAAGAGATTGGGGCATCTGCTGCTCTGCTCCCAGAGCACTACTCGAAGCCTGCAGAGAAATGCATCTGGCCTCTCCCCTAGGACTCTAAAAAGCTGCCTTAAGGGTACAGTTTACAGGAAAATATTATGCTGAGCACCTCCAAGAGAAAATGAAGTCATTGCTTGCCTGAGAGTGATTTATTCTTTCATTAATAACATATTTGCTATCTTTTCCAATGGTAAATTAGGTCCTTACGGCAAATGCTTTTGTTCCTAACCTGGCTCAAAGGACAGATGGAGCATCACTCACAGGCTGTCAATTTTCCCGGTGTGCTTGTTTAGTCAAATGACAAATCCCTCAAACTCATCACTTGCTGAAATATGTTTGAACTTTATTCTTGGGCTGTCTAATTGTCATATGATATGGGGCAAGCCTCTAGAAGGGGTTGCTTTATAACTAGCAATTCGGCTTTTGAAAGAGGTACAATATGCAAAAGAAATTATGTGAAAAAAAAAAAAATCTAACACCTCCTTTACCAAAGCCAAAGTTACTACACAGGGTCCAGATATGAATCTTGTAAAATAAAATCTGAGGTCATAAACATGCTTTGCACATCTGGAACCTTGCCTGTGGCAGATATTCTAAAACTTGAGATGCTATATTAAAGCAAGGAAAAGAGCATTTATTGAATGCCTACTAAGTGTTAGGCCTTGTCCCACTTTACCTTATTATAGCAACCTTGTGAGTTGAGGTTATCATCACCAGTTTACATAGTAAATAATTGGAACCAAGTTAAAATTCCAACTCTAGCTTTCTGAACCAGGATCTAATCATGTTCTGAGTTCATCTTCCTGCCACTCCAAGCCAAGATTATCAGATCATTTACCAAGAACACCAAATTGTTTCACATGGGGCATAGGAAGGATGCTGGTTCCCCAACATTCATGAGAAAAACCATTTATGCTGTGTGGGTGGACTGGCGGAGAGCTCGGCACTTAGGGTTGGTGCTGGGTTTTGGGATCATGCTCTGCATCCAGTAGGTGACTTCAAAATGAAAGTTGACTGACTGGCTGTTTGCAGCTCAGTTACTAATTGGGGTTGTGAACTGTAATTCTCTTCTGAAAGCCTTTCTTCTATGCTGAAAGATGAAGAAGCAGAAATCGTTTTTTAAAGTCCTACCATTTAGCTAAGAGAAACAATCTTTTCACCTAATTTGTATTGTTATTAGAAACCAGTATGATGATTTCTTCTTTTCTTAGATAGACTCTTTACCTGTCTGCCTATATCTATCTGTCAACCTTCTCACTGGGCTACCTTCTTCCCTTAGTGCAATAAATTGAGGCACTTTTCCCAATGCTGAGCACAGCTACTCAGCAATGACCTGGTGGTCGTGAGTGCTGCTTAACGCGTCCTGGGTTTCTCCAGCTTCCTGGCCCTTTGTGGCTGCGTGGGACATGTGATTGGCTCTGATCAGTGGTTGCAGTGGAAGTGATGTGTGTCATTTCACTTCAAGAGTCTCTAGGGCTTTCTCTTCTTTCTGGAACCATGACTGCCAGTGTTCTAGAAGATGCTGGCTTCTTGCTGAGCCTGAGTCCCTGAGTAATTCTGATGAACAGAGAGCTTTTCTGACACCCTGTGATCAACTTGTAGTATGAACCAGAAAGAAACAGGAATATTTATTGTTTTGAGACACTGAGATCCTAGTATTTTTGTTATTAAAATATAATCTAGAACTATCCTGACAGATGCACTAACTATTTACTGATGGATAAACTCATTCCTAGTTTCTCTTCGTACCACTGAACTCTACGTTGTAAATCTTAATTGAATCTTCTCAGTTTTTTTTCATTTGTATAATTATATTGCCTTTGGTCTGCTAACTTTAAGGGCTCTATTTTGTATTTTCTTTTTTTTTTTAAAGCAAATTTATCTGCATATGTGATTTCACCTACTACCTATATTTACAGCATAACAGAGTGATGAAGGTGAGAGAATATTGGATTTGCAGACAGACAGAGCTGAGTTCCAGTCCTAACTCAACCACTTGACAGAGACTTGGGCAGAGTGTTTGCAACGGTCTCAGCTGTCTCATGTATACAGCTGAGTGATAATGACTGCCATGTCTGTTTCACCAGATCACCTGTGACAATCAGATAAGTAAAGAGAACAATGTTTGTAAACCATAAAGAATTATGGTTTACATGGGAGAAAGTGTTGCAGAAAAACTCTGACCCTCCATCCCAAGCAAAGGTCCTGTCCTGAACTTCCTCATGTTTGGGATACACCTTATGTGGCTGTGTTCTCATGATGACGATCCACCTCTACGTCCATGCTCACCTGCTCTGTTGTTGCTGCATTTGCATCAGTAACCCTTTCTCCCTGAGGCTCACCCTGCCCTCACTGCCCACATTGGGCCACATCTTTATTTCTCTGTCACCTCTTCCTGATGATTCACCTTCAACTGGCTTCTTGGATCTCACCTGCTTCAAACAGGTAACTACCTCCAGGCCGAGCCCTAAAGATCTTACGCTGTGATTGCGACAGTGGAATTCAGATGTGCATCTCCTTGTTTTCAGGTTCTCACTCCTTGGACTTAACTTACTCTGAGCAGTGAAAACAGACTTCCCTAAGCCTCACTTAGCTTGTGTCACTCCACTTCTCAGAATTAGATGCCAGCTCCCAGCTGCCTCTTTAAAATAAGACACACATGCATGCATACATACTTTTTATGGTTGTTACAAAAGCAATTCATGCGTGATGTGCCAACATAGCAAAATACAGAAAAGAAAATGGAAAAATAAACAGATCACCTACTATCCAGTCACTTTAAGATAATCACTGTAAACATTGTCATTTATTCTATGCATATATGTTTTATAAAAATGCTATCAAACAGCACATACTGTTTCATACCTAGCTTTCCCCCCTTGTTCATAGATCCTGAACAGTTTTTCAGGTCAATAAGTAGGCTAATTTCATGAATCAATGGCTTCATTGCAGTCCATTGAATAGATAGACCATACTTGACTTAATTCCCTGTTGTAAAGCATTGTTTTCTGTAATAAATAACATTATAAAATATAGTCTTATGCAGATATCTTGTACCTATTTATATTATATATATATTTTGGGGTAATAAATCTGTAGAGGTGAAATTGCTTGGCTGAAGAGTACCCACATTTTAAGACTTCTGAGATATATTAGTAATTGCCTTTGACAAAGTGTGTACTAATTTATGTTTCAAGCAGCTATAAGAGTGTCAATTTCCAGACACCCTCACTGAGTTATCATCTTTGCCAACTTTATGGGAAACATACCCTATCTTGAACTTTTAATTCGAATGGTTTTTATTCATGATATAGTTGAGCATTTTTTCATACGTTTGTTGACTATATTTCTTGTTTGGGTTTTGAAACTGATTCTATATAGTTTCCCCATTTTCATAACATGGGGCTATCCTTTTTCTCATTGCATTATAAAATCTTTTAAATGTATTAAAGATATTAATTCTTTACCTATCATGTATGTCTGATTTAAGTTTTCTAGTTTGTCATTTGCTTTTTTTCTCTTTGGCACAAAAGTTCTTTATTTTCAGATAGTTCAATGTATCAGTATTTCCCCTTAAGTTTTCTGACTTTTTTGTTATGTTAAGGAGGAACTTACACACACACACACACACACACACACACACACACACACACACACACACACACACACACTCTGTTTCTTTTATGGTTTCTTTAAAAACATTAACTCTTGAATCCAACTGTAGTTTATTTTGGTCTATGATGTAAGATAAAAGTGTGATAATTTACTTTCACATAGTTAATCCATTAGTTCAACCAAATTTTCCGTGGAACATATCCTTGTCATTTAATAAATGCTTAGATAGCTAACTTGAGGCCCTCTCTGAATTTTCTACTCTGCTTATTTGGTCGATCTTTCTAGTCTGGTACCTTATAGTAACATTTTATTTATTGTAGGTTTATAATACATTTAAAAATCTGGGAGATCAAGTTTATTCACATTATGTTTTTCAATATTTTCTTGACAATTCCTATGCATTTATTTTTCTAGCTGTACTCAAGAATTATTTTCTCAAGTTCCAAGGATACCATTGTAATTTTGATTGAGAAAGTAGTATGTCTGTAAATTAATGGGAAGGCTTACCCTCTTTACAAAGACTTATCATCTTTACACCTGACTTCCCATCTACAAGCATGGAATTTCTCTCCATTTATTTAGTTCTTCATTTATGCCTCACTGAAAACTTCAGAAGTTTAATAAATACTACTTGTTAAGTTTTTAGCAGGTCTTTTAGTTGTTTTGGTTTCTCAGTTTGAATGGAGTCTTTTTAAAAAAAATTGTACTTTCTCACTGGTCATTGTTGATCCCACAGAACTCTTTTTTTAGTAATCTAAAATAAATTCTCTTGAATCTTTCTAGGAGAAAAACGTTGGCATGTGAAAACAATTATAATCCGATTTCTTCCTTTAAACTATTTCTACCTCTTATTTATTTTTCCTGTCTTATTGCATTGATTAAAACTTCTAAAATAAGGTTAAAAAATAGGAGTGAGGGTTGACAGTTCTTATTCCTAGTGTTTCACAGTAAAGAACATTTCTGGCTGTTGTTTTCAGATAGTTATCCATTCCCATGTTAAAGAAATAGATTTCAATTCCCAGTTTTATTTTTTTTTTAAATCTTGAATGACTATTGAATTTTATCAAATGTCTTTTTGGCATCTTTTGCAATGATCATATGGTTTTTCTCCTTTGACCTGTTGATGCGATGAATTATATATTTCCTCACATTAAACTCTCCTACATTCCTGGAATAAACTCTAGTTAGTCATTCTGTATTATTCTTCCAATACACGGCTGGGTTTGATTTGATAATATTTTATTTAAGATTTTTTCTTCTGTGTTTTTGAGACTAGCCTATAGAGTCTTTTGAGAGTAGCGTCTGTGCCAGGTTTTGATTTCAGGGTTTTTCTGGCTTTCAAAAATAAAATGGGATGGTCATCATCTTGAAGCAATTAAGTGACATTCCTGAGATGGATATGAAGGCTCTCAGCATGGTGTAATGGAAAGAACACAGGACTGGAAATTAGAGGACCGAAGTTCAATTCCTGCCTCTGCCCTATTAGCCCCATAAATTTGGGCAAATTATTTCACCTCCCTAAAATTCAGTTTTTTAATCTTCAAAATGAGAGTTACACCCAGTTTCTATCCCAACTACCTAAAAAATTTGTTATGACAGTACAATGAGCTTATGAAGATAGGAACACTTTGCAAAGGAGGGAAACAACATTTATTGAGTACTTGTTCCATGCAAGGTGCTGTATGTGGCATTTTACATAAATTACGTCATTACTGAGAATCCTCACTGTATTTCTCTCATGCTCCAATAGCAGTGAGGACTCCTTGAAGCCTTGCAGCCCAGTAGTCCCTGGACCAGCATCATCAGCATCACCTGGAGACTTGTTACAAGTGCAGAATCTTGAGCCTCATCTCTGAACTAGAACCTGTATTTCACAAGACCTGCGAGGCAATTTGCATTCACATTAAAGTTCGAGAAACACTGATGGCTCCCAAATCCTAATGGTGCAGATTCCCAAGCATCAGGATAGAAATATGGCTGTAGCACTTAGAAATGATTCCAATGACAACTCTTTTGTTCATGCTTCTGATATTCTGGAGGAGATGACTGCACCATCCAGACTGGAAACATTAGTCATTCAGAGCAAATGTCATGAATACGCATACTACTCTCCACTGCAAAGGTGACCATCTTTGGAAACTGAGCAAAACTGACCCATCCATTGTGAGTTATTTTTCTGTCAACTCCACAATTTACAAGTAGTTTTAGTGCCTGCAGATGTACCCTTCTCTGGGGAGACAATCATACCGTGTTCCCATCAGTCAATCTGAAGGAATTTTTCAGAGGATCCTATACGCAATCACAGAGCTTTCATTGGGGCAAGGATTACTATATCATTTTTATCACAAAGATTACACTAGTCACTCCTCAAGCATGTTTTGACTTCCACCAAGAGCAAAGGACAGCCTGCGGTAAGCGCCAGTACACCCATTAATGCACAAGCATGCATGTACACACACGCTTGGAGAACATCCAAGATGATGGCAGACACAGAAACCATGAGACAAAGATTACACTAGTCACTCCTCAAGCATGTTTTGACTTCCACCAAGAGCAAAGGACAGCATGCGTTAAGCGCCAGTACACCCATTAATGCACAAGCATGCATGTACACACACGCTTGGAGAACATCCAAGATGATGGCAGAAACAGAAACCATGACGACCAAGAGATCAACAAGGATTCCCTCCATGGGAGTCTGCGGGGATGTGTAATGCAATCGAGGTAAAGATTTGCAGGCTGTGGCTGGCAGTTGCCATGGAGACTGGCAGTTGGGTGAGGGAAACCCTCCTCAGTGACGTTGCCAACAGCTGTTTCACTCCCCGGGGCCTTGCACGCAAGCAGTTCTTTCACACCCTCTGTAAGAAAAAGGCACAGGTGTGTCTTTTGCTTAGCTGGGGAAGCAGAGGAGAAAGTCCGGTGTAAAAATATTCCTAATCATGGCATTCTTCCATGTTGAGGAAACTGTTCGCCTTAGAGTTTAAAAGCACATTTAAAAAAAAGAATGTGCATCGTGTCAGGGATGCTATCATTTTAACCTAAAGTGTAGAGTTTTCTGTGAATATGAAATGATTTCACCGTGTTAGAACTTCCTTCCCAGGTCAGATGTTGTGTCTGTAAGGCTTTCCCCAGCTCCCTAAGGCAGAAATAATTGCTTCTGGCTGCATGCACCCAGAAATTGGTTTATAAGTATGTTACAACACATTGTAAATTATATTGTAGTTTAGGTATAGCTATTGTCTCTGCTTAACTGGTTTACCTCCCCCTGCCACCACTAGGACTGGGTCCATGGCCTCACCAGACTGCTATGACCACTGTGCCTAGAACAGTAACCAACACAAGCATATTCATGATCGTATTAGTTATGTGTTGATGCATAGCAAATTACCTCAAACTTAGTGGTTTAAAAAACACATATTTATTATCTTACAGTTTATGTGGGTGAGTTGTCTGGCCCTGGCTTAGCTGGTTCCTCTGCCTAGGGTCTCATAAAACTGCAACTAAGGTGTCAGCTGGACTCATTCTCGTCTGGAGGCTCGATTGGGGAAGAATGTGTTTCTCCACTCATTGAGATGTTGGCAGAGTTCATTCCTTCTGGCTGGGAGGATCCATGGGCCTCAGTTCTACAGACTACATACAGTTCCCTACCATGTGGCCCTCTTCACAGGCAGCTCATAACATAATAGCTTAGTTCTTCAAGGCCAGCAGGAGGCAAGAGTGACTCCAGAGAGACAGAGTCTTCTGTAATGCAATCATGGGAGTGACATCTCATAGCCTTCAGCGTGTTCTACTAATGAGAAACAAGTCATGGGTCTCACACTCAGGAAGGCGATTACACAAGAGTGTGAACACCCAAAGCTGGAGATCACATATAGTCTGTCTGCTCTAGTGACCCTTTGCAACTTGTCCGATGATCTGGCCATGCAAGTACACCAGACCGTGAATACTCCATTTGATCTTACTGGGATGGGAAAGGAAACACCCCCCCGACACAGAGCTCCGTTTTCGTCTATATTCTGTATCCTTGTCAGAGTTGTCTTATCACATACGGCATACTTGAATTGTTCTTTGTGCTGAATGTATGTCTCTTATAAAAGGCTTAATTTTATTATACTGGCTATTTTTGTATTTAGAAAAAAAGTTGCAAAATGTCCAACCAGGTTTACAAATAAAACCACAAATGTTTCTGAAGAACTCTAAATGTTTAACCTGATTCTGTACAAAATTGCCATGGAAGCCATGAGAACGAGCCTCTCTGAGTGTAGGGGTTGTGATTAGCAAGGGCCCCAGCTACTCTGAAGTTTATCACCACATTCGCGTCAAAGCCACATTCCCTGCACATGGCTCTCGGTTCGCGGTTGTACCTGGTATAGATACTTAAGGAGGCCTGTTCCTGGGTGTTGGAAACTCTCTGATGGGCCACTTTGGCTTGAGGACTCCCCCCATGGCCTGGCCTTACTTTCCTTAGGCTTGAATCGCATCTGAGAGACTTCTGCCCAGCCTTCCCTCTTTCCTTCCTTCCCTGCATCCTTCACTCAGGATCAGACCTGCGCTGTGATCAGACGGCTTGCCCAGCTTTCTGACTCCCTCACCATTTTTTCCTCATAGCTGTTTCCTGTAATACATTTCTGGCACATTTAATCCCATCTTGATATCTGTTTTTCAGATGACCCAGACTAACACAATTATTTGTACAAGTCTGCAAAATTTATTCAGTGGTATGTATTTGAGTGAGGTTTTTCCCTCTTAGCTGACTCAAAGAATGGCATGGCAGGGGGTGGGGGGATTGGAAAGAACATGGGCATTGAG
>NW_007733606.1:102682-107535 GCF_000696425.1 Galeopterus variegatus | reverse complement strand
CTCTAATGAAGACTTGGAGTGCTGGTCTTAGAAAAAAAATAGAAAACTCCTGGGCCGGCCCATGGCTCACTCGGGAGAGTGTGGTGCTGGTCACACCAAGGCCACGGGTTCAGATCCCACATAGGGATGGCCAGTTAGCTCACTTCGGAGAGCGTGGTGCTGACAACACCAAGTCAAGGGTTAAGAGCCCCTTACTGGTCATCTTTAAAAAAAAAAAAAAAATAGAAGACTCCTTGGAATGGGTTCTCTTTAGGATGGAGCAGAGAACGGCTGCTGTCTGCCTGTCTTAAATTCCGTGCTTCTGTTCCACAGCATTCAGGATCCAGATTAATTCTGGCTCTGCCACTTACCAGCCATGAGATCTTAAGTAAGTTTCTTAAATTGCTCTGCCTCAGTTTTCTCTTCTGAAAAATGGAGATCATAGGGTCGTGCCTGTCCTGTGGATTATTTTGAGGGTAGAGTGAGACTGTGCTGAACACACTGTAAGCTTTATCACACATGTAGCCGAAGGGCAAATGTTAATTTTTGCCATCTTCTTGAGTCATGCAATCCCGTAAAACTCAGAAAGCTTTCCTGCACACGCCACCCTGAGGCCCTGCCACCACTGTCTGTGCCCATACAGTTGGATTTTTAAACCCAGGTTCAGAGCCTGACATTTGTCCCTGTCAAATCTCATTTGGTTAGATGTGAGCTGTAGCGCCAGACTGTCAGCTTCCTTTCTATTTTGAAGAGGGAGGGGTCACATGACACATGCTAAGTTCATTTTTGTGGCCGCAGAAACATCCATAGATGGCGCTTTTGCTGTCCTCTTGCCTCCTGGTGAGTGGCCCCTAGCTTGGGCGGGGGGAAGCAGGGTGGGATTGGGCTGACACGGAACTGGGGATGCAGCCAGATGCTGCCTTGGCTTGAGGGTGACTCGGGACAGCTGTCCTGGTTGTCTTCTCCCAAGTCAAGCTCTGGCTTTGAGACACAGGGTCAGAGGGACCTGTTCAAAGTTGCTTAGTGAGTTGGCCAATGACAGGCCTAGGGCACGGGCCATGGCTCAGCACTGTGTCCACAAGGCCCCAGCACTTTATGATCTTGCCTCTCTCCAAACCACTCTGTCACATTCCCTGACCTTGTGCAGAGGAAAGTGTGGGCTTGCCCAGTGGCCAGAGTGTCTAGCTCTGCACAGCCCTGTTGCCTCTACACTCCCCGTGCCTGTGCAACCACCACCACCCCTGCGTGCCCTCTGCACCCCCTGCTGTCTCTGTGCTGGGTGAAACAGCATAGCCCCTTTCCCACTGGTTGGGGGGTTGTGCTCTGCCCCATGCATACCTCTTCCCTGACCATTCCTGGGTCCCTGTCCTCACCTTAGAGCTGATCTCCTCATCAGTGGCAGGTGGCTTTGATGTGTAGGCTTAACTACATGCATTGCTGAGCTTTCTTCCTGTGGGGGTCTCTCTTTCCTAACTTCTTATGGGCAGGGGCATCTCCCCATCAGGCTGAGAGCTGCCTGAGGTCAGGGGCTGTGTATCCCCTGAGTTCTTTTTCTTCTGCTCTCCAAGCACCCACTGGGCTCTATTCATGGAAGAAGCTGGACTTGAAGGTGACCCTGGCACTTAGCAAAGTCCTGCAAGGAGAGCAAAACCTAGAAGCCCTGGGAAGCAATAGCCCATTGATTCTGCAGCTCTCCCCGACTCCAGGAGAGCAGGGATGGAGGGGCACATTCGATGCCAGGCATGTGTGGCTGACTCCCGGCCAGGCACAACAACGCGCCTTTGGTACCAGCCTCCAGAACTGATGGGCGCGTTGGTCCGGTGCCCACTACCAGTCGCCTTCTCCCATTAATGTAGTCCTTGTTCACCATCTATGCTGTGAGATATTTTCCAGGCAGTAGTTTCTTGGGAGGGTTGAATTTCCCTAACAAGCGACCTTGCAAATAACTGGGAGGGCGGGGAGAGGGAGAAAAGCAGCTCCTGTTAGATTCTAACGCTGGCAGTCCACAAATTAACCCTCACTGTAGCAACCTGCCCAGATGAGAGAATGGGAAAAAAAGATTCTAGAAGGTTCTTTCTTTCCCTAGTTCCCCACTCCTCAAATAAATCTTGGTTAATTTGCTCTGTCAACCTGCTGGTATAACTTGGAGAAGACTAGAAGGGAGAAGAAAAATATAAACCCCTTGTATTTGTCGATTGCTTTACATCTTTTCAAAGCATGTTTGCCTGTACAAGCCCAGCGTTCATTAATTGCTATTCGATACCCATTCATTCATTAGACTTTTAGTGAGAGCCCACTATGTGTTGGGCCTTATGCTAAGTGCTCGGAGGGATGTGACAGCTAAACAAACGATGAGGATTTAAGGTGGAAAAGGGGTTGATGGGGACCACAGGAGGAAAACATCAGACCTATAGAAGAGACATCAGGGGCTTCACAAAGGAAATGATAGCTGATCAGAACTGCTTCTGATGGAGGAGGAAAGCAGGAGATGTAAGGAAGAAAGTTCTTTGTTTCTCCAGCCCAGTTCTCCCTACAGCTGATGCTCATCAGTAGAGGGCAACCAGCAGGCCGAGTGGCCCAGAAACCACAGAGTACTGGGAAAGGATGAGGGAACTTTGGACTTTGATCTGGAGAAGAGACCAGGAGAAAAGGTACACCCTCATCGTCATTAGGACAAACATATGTGAAGACGAAGTAGATGCTCCCTGTGACACCAGTGGGGACAACCAAGGCTGGTGGAGGGGAGGGAAATATTTTAGCTGAGAAGAGAAAGACAACACGTGATGTAGTGCAGCCAAATCAACCAGGGGTGGTTCCCCTCCCCCCCAAGAGGACATTTGGCCATGTCCAGAGACAATTTTGGTTGTCACAACTGGAGGGTGGGGTGCTACTGGTTTCTTGAGGGGTATCGAGCCAGTACTGCTACACGCCCTACAATGCACAGGACAGCCCCCACAACAAAGAGCTACCTGGCCCCAAATGTCAATAGTGCCAAGGTCAAGTAACCCAGATAGAGTGGAAAAAGCACAGGCTTGGGGTTCCAGTCTCATATTCCAGCAGTGCCACTTACTGGCCTTGAGACTGTGGGCAAATCGGGCAAACCCTCTTGTTGTCAGGGTTCTCGTCTGTGAAATGGGTATAATGGGACCAAGTTTGCATGGTCAGAGTGTGCATTCAGCGGGATCTTTCTGTACAGTGCCCAGCAAAGTGCCTGGAATAGAGAAGGTGCTCGGCGGTGCCTGTTAGTAGAACGTGAGGAAGATTTTGTTTCCTTTTAATCAGAAGGATTTTCCAATAATGGACCAGAATGCCAGAGAGGTTATGAGTAGTAATGAGTTTTCTATTCCTGGGAATGCTCAACCTCCTACAGGGGTGTCATAGAGGGTTTTCTAGAATAGGAGGGAAATTAGACTACATGATATGTGTCAGCACTTCCATTCTGACATTTCTTTGGAGGGGGATCCAGATATCTGCATTACAGTCCAGCACACCATGAATCGAAAGGATTGCCCTTTTCCAGAAACCAAAGAATGGACTGAATGAGGGCTGATCAAAGTCGTACCAAAACCTCACTCCCTGCCCCTTAAATAATGTTCCACCCTCTCCATCCACCCCTCCACACAGAGTTCTGGACTTTTTGAAAAGGTGGGAAACTAAAGAGAGTCCCCCAAAAAGTAGTGCCAAGGACACAGAGGTCAGAAGAGGACATAGGACGAGAGGGGAGGCTGAGAGAGCCAGAGAAGCCCTGGACGGCAGGGTGTTGAATGGGGCACTGGCTATTGCCCTCTGTCTCCTCAGAGGCCAGCAGGAGGAACTGAGCTCCAGTAAGGAAAGTCATCCTGGGAACAGGTTCCCAAGGGAAGGTGAGGGAGTCCATTTGGGAGGCAGAAGTTAGTATTGACTACCACCCATCCAGGCTCTGGGCTCAGACCTTTGTGGACTGCTCTTGAGGAAACGATGACAAATAAAAGCTGTTATGGAACAGCATGGATACTGTGATTTTAAGTGTTCTAAAATCTCTAAAAGCAAAGTAGGCAAGCCCCGGGGCGGGGCACTTAGAATCTCCAGGAGGCTCTTGTGGTTGAACAAACACCCACATTAAAACCCGTTTGAGAATTACCCCCTGAAATGATGCTAATGTGTAACCGCATGAGAACTTTAATCAAAACAATTTTTAGACTGAAAAGTTTTTAGGTGAAGAAACTGAGATTCAGAGAGGTAAAATGAATTGCCTAAGGTCATAGTTAGTTGTAGAACGGGGACTAAAATATGTATTATTTATCAAACATTAATTTTAAAATATCTGGCTGGGAACCAACCAATTGCATCAGACCCAGCTGTGTGGATTGTTAAAATGCAGACTTCTGGGCTCCTCACAGATCTAAGGAGTCAAAATCTCTGGGGATCTGTATTCTTAACAAACTCACCAAGTGATTCCTATGCACATTAAGCTTGGGAGCCACAGGTTCAGATATGGTTACCGATGACAGTACGTTTACTGATGACAGACATTTGGACACAAAGACCTCTGAATTGCTTCCCAGTCAGGAAGGCCAGGAATCCATGACACAGACATGGCAAAGGGTGGCTGCATCCCCTACCCTTGGTGCTTAGATGCCATCTCAGGAACCTCCAGGAAAAGTCAAATAAAGGGCTGTCACATACTCTAGACCTGGAATCAGCATAATCCACGCCAATCCCTCTGCACAGCCTCTCTGATCCCAGTGCTGGTCACTGTGGCCTGGCAGGACTGGGACTAAAGACAGATTAGAAGAGGAAAAATGACAATAATAAACGGACCTCAGGCAAGAGCCTGCTGCACGTATCTAATTCAACGGTTTATTTGGGGAGCAATGAAGGACAATAGGTTGTCT
>NW_007733606.1:100555-102007 GCF_000696425.1 Galeopterus variegatus | reverse complement strand
CTGCTGCACGTATCTAATTCAACGGTTTATTTGGGGAGCAATGAAGGACAATAGGTTGTCTGGGGGGGAGGGTCTGCTTTGGCCTGAGAGTGTCCGTGGGTCCAGCCCAGCAGCCCTCTGCCCCGAGGCTGTCATTACCCGGCTGTGGGATTTGTCATCGTTTGCCTTTCTCGGAACGTCAATCACTGTTTCTCCACATGGGAGACCGTCCTATCACCGTCTATCATCTGAACTTGACTTTTTCAGGTGTTGCTCCTTGTCTGCTGTTGCTGGACCCCACTGCCTGACCCCCTGCACTGAGGAGAGGGTGTGTTGGGCTGGAGGGCAATTCCAAAAGCCCAGGCAGTGCAAACTGCCCTGTCCACCCTTCCCACTATTCACACCCTAAGCTCCAGCTGAACTCAACTGTTTACGAGTCCCCAAACACACCTGTCACCTCCCCACCCTGAGCCTTTGCTCTTGCTGTGTCCTCTGCCTGGAAGTCCTTTCCTGCGACATCTGAGCAGATGCTGCTTGTCCTTTTGGGGTCTGGCAGACATTGCCAGTTGCCTAACATTATCCATTCTCCCTGTCTCCCTCGTTTACACTGTGTTGATGTGTCGGGGGAAGGGAGACCAACGTGCCCTCCTAAAAATATTGCTTTTCCAGGCGCATTTGTTGCTAGGGGTAATGATAGGGCACAGTGCTGGCTATAAACCTTTTTTGAAAAAAAAAAAAAAGGAGGAGACAGAGCTGGCATGTGTCTGTCGTGTGTCTTCTGCCTTTCCCCTTCTAGCTCCTTGGAAAGTCTATGAGATGCCTGGGGTGGAGTAGCCAACTTACAACCAAGAGGATGAAGTCTACCTGTTAAGAATGGTGGCCAGGCAGACAGAGGGAGGCTGGGTCCTTCCTGACATCCTTGAGACCTGCACGATGGTGCCTCCACACTTCTCCTTATAGAGAGAAGTAAACCTCCATTTGTTTAAACCTCAGAAATCAGCCTTCTGTTACATGCAGCCAAATGCAGTCCAAACAGATGCAAAGGCTGACCTCAAAAGCTGCCCCTCCATTTCTAATCACCATGGCTGGATGGGCCTTGTATTAGTCTATTTAGGTTGCTATAACAGAATATCCAGAACTGGGTGATTTATAAAGAAAAATTACATTTATTGCTTACAGTTTCTGATGCTGGGAAGTCCAAAGTCCAGGGAACACATTTGGTAAGGGTCTTGGTGGTGGTGACAGTGACCCAGGGGTCTCACATTGCAAGATGGTGGAAGCAGAGAGAGCAGGAGAGAGAGAAAGACAGACTCTCCTCTTCTTTTAAAGCCTCAGAACCACACCCCTGACCACCATTTTTAATCCATTCACTACTGCATGGTCCTACAATCCAATCACCTCTCTAAGGCTTCGCCTTTCAATTACCATAATAGGATTTCCACCCTCTTAAAGGTCACAGTGGCGGCCAAGTTT
>NW_007733606.1:95591-99462 GCF_000696425.1 Galeopterus variegatus | reverse complement strand
CGGTACGGGCGCAACACTGAGGGTTGCGATCCGTTGCCGGTCACGAAAAAAGACAAAAAAAACAAAACAAAACAAAACAAAAAACTTGTGGGACACAATTCAAGCTTTGGTGAGTTTGGGGGGGACATAATTCAATCCACTACAGGCCCCTTCCTACCTCTGAGCTCAACTGGCCCTTTGCGCCTCTCCCAGGACTTACCCTACTCCATCTAACATGCGCATTATACTGTGTACTTGTCTCAGCACCTTTAATGTGAGCACCTTGAAGGAATGACTCTTCCTCTCCCCAGTGACCTCCCGCAGGAGCAGCTGGCCTTAGGAGACTTGGTAAAGATGGCTGGATAGAACTGATCAGCGTTGGCCTCTCTCCCTCAAGATCTACCAGGGTTGTAGCACCTCTGAGAATTATTTTGTGATGATTCTACTATGGGCCTCTCCATTAACTGCCCAAACCCCTGAGGTTGTCCCTTATCCTCTGTCCAGACCTAGACCTCTCCAGGAGAGTGAGGTACATGGGAGAACCGTCCTCTCACCTCTTCTAAGGAGCAGGATTAGGAGAGCAGATGTGGCCTGGCCTCCTAAGGGTCTTCTCCCTCTGCCCTCCTAAGACTGCTAGATGAAGAGAAGGGCAAATCCAGAGGCTTCCTTGGAGGTTCTGTCCCCAGTAAAGACTCATGGCACAGAGGAGGTCATTCGGTCCAGTTTCCAGACTTCAGGCAGGAAAATTCTACAGCTTCCAGAGCAGAAAAGACTCAGGGTATACTATCAGCCACCACTGTCCCCAAGATGGGACAATGCCAGACTGTAAGAAGGGCCTGGGGGTAGGACTTGTTGAGGCTGCTTCTAGACTTGGTGGCATGCTGCCTGGTGTCATCGGGGGTCAAGCCAGATGCCGCTCTGGGATCTGGGGTGTGTCTCCATGAAGGCACTTCCTCTACTACAGAACCTGGGGCTGCAGGAAGTTCTACATATTTCCACCCCGCCCCCCCAGGTCTATGAACTCTTTCAAGACAGAGCATGTCCTATTAATATTTGTTTCCACCACTTAACAGGGTACTTGGTACAAAAAACGATACTCAGTAAATATTTGTGGGAGGGAGGGGGAAGGAAGGAAAGAAGTAAAGGAGGGAGGGAGGGAGGGAGGGAGGGATGATTTCTATAATGTTGGGCAAACAAGAAGCAAGCCCTGCCCTTCCCCAACCCAGCCCAACCTTCCTCTGTGGGACTCGTCTTAGAATGTCACTCTGGCTTCTCCCTTAACCTTTCAGGCCCTGACTCAGATAATACCTCCTCTTTCACTTCTCCCTGACCTTTTGCATGCCCAAGTAGAATTCATCACTCTGTTCTCCAACAGCATATCGGATACTCCATTACAGCATTTAATCTCCCGGACTAAGAGCCTCTGCCCCTCTCTCTTCACCAGTAGATGGAGTTACTTGAGGGAAAGTGCTGAAGCTTGTTCCTCAGGCTGGGTAAGAGGGTCTGGAGGTGCAGCAGTCATCTTGCAAGCATGAGGAGGAAGGCCACACGCTAGGGGTGATGGGACAGGAAGGTGGAAAGAGCCTGGTACCTTAATGACCTCCTTGAGCAGCTGCACCTGCCCTGAACTGCCTATCTTCAAACTTCTTGTTGTGAAGGGAGAAAGGAAGGAAGAACAAAAGAAAGGAAAGAGGGAAGGAAGGAAGGAAGGAAGGACAAAAGAAAGGAAAGAGGGAAGGAAGGAAGGAAGGAAGGAAGGAAGGAAGGAAGGAAGGAAGGAAGGAAGGAAGGAAGGAAGGAAGGACAAAAGAAAGGAAAGAGGGAAGGAAGGAAGGAAGGAAGGAAGGAAGGAAGGAAGGAAGGAAGGAAGGAAGGAAGGAAGGAAGGAAGGACAAAAGAAAGGAAAGAGGGAAGGAAGGAAGGAAGGAAGGAAGGAAGGAAGGAAGGAAGGAAGGAAGGAAGGAAGGAAGGAAGGAAGGACAAAAGAAAGGAAAGAGGGAAGGAAGGAAGGAAGGAAACAACTTTCTTAGTTAAGCCATTATTTGTCAGGGTTTCTGTAACTCACGACTAATATGAATCTGACCGATGTTTTCCCCTAGGGCCTCTGGGATGCCTCCTTTCCTTCACAGGGGCATAATATTGATGGTGGTAGATGCTGGGGCTCTGTGGGGCACCCCAGAAAACATGTGGATATCAGACTCGTGTAGAAATTCAACAGGAAAGCAGCAGGTGTTGGGTTAGCAGACTCAGAGGAGCCTCTCTTTGGAAAGGAGTAGTGAAGACAAGAGAAAATGGAGAGGCACATGGCACAATAGAAAGAGCAGCTGACGAGGGTCAGGTGACTTGGTGCTAGCCCTAGGCCTGCCACTTAACCAGTTTGTGACCTCTTTGGGCCTCAGCCTTCTGATCTTTGGAATGAAGGATTTGAGCTGGATCAGTGTTTCCTAATTTTTTAAACATCAAAAAGAAGAACCCTATATTTTGAAAGATTTTATGTAGCAAACTACATTTATCAAGTAATCTGTTTTCCCATGAGGATACTATGTTGGTATAATTCCAGCCAAAAGCCAAGAAAATGACCTTTTAGCTTAGCCTGTTCCGTCTTACCATAGCATGAAAATTCCATTAGTTCTTTGGAAAAATTGAAAATGTCTCTCAGGGGTAGAGTGAGCCAACGCAGCACTCGAAATTCCCTGTCATTCATTTTTTTTTTTTTTTGTCTTTTTCGTGACCAGTAAGGGGATCGCAACCCTTGGTGTGGTGTCACCTGCACCAGGCTCAGCCAGTGAGCGCACCGGCCATTCCTATATAGGATCCAAACCCGCGGCAGGAGCATCGCTGTGCTCCCAGCGCCGCCCTCTCCCGAGTGATCCACGGGGCCGGCCCATCATTCATTTTTTAATACATGTTCAAGTCATCCCCATGTTAAAAAGTCAAACAACTCTGAGCATAATGACTTGGGAAACTTAGTAGAAAAATGTAGGCATATGAAATTGTGTCGATCAGTTCTTGCTGACCTTCAGTGAGTTGCTGCAAGAGAGACATAGTCATCAGTCATGCTGGTCCACATTGAGAGGCCTTTTCTGCCTAGAGCCAAAGATCCAGATGCTCTTGGGGTCAGAGATGCATGTCCCTTGCATACTGCAAACCCAAATGCTGTTCCTGTCTTGATTGAGGATTTACTCTTTCAGGCTTTTTTTTTTTTTTTTTCATCTTTAATATGGGGACAATAATATACTTGCTTCAAACGATAATCATGAGGATATAGTGAAATAATGTACATGAGAATGACGTAAAAAAAAAAGACAGGTAACAGCAGGAGTGGGGGGAAGAGAGAAACCAGCCTCCCTAGTTGAGTGCCACATGCTCTTGTGCCAAAATTTAGCTCCATCCCATGTGTCTCCTGCCGTGTGAGCCAAANATCTTTGGAATGAAGGATTTGAGCTGGATCAGTGTTTCCTAATTTTTTAAACATCAAAAAGAAGAACCCTATATTTTGAAAGATTTTATGTAGCAAACTACATTTATCAAGTAATCTGTTTTCCCATGAGGATACTATGTTGGTATAATTCCAGCCAAAAGCCAAGAAAATGACCTTTTAGCTTAGCCTGTTCCGTCTTACCATAGCATGAAAATTCCATTAGTTCTTTGGAAAAATTGAAAATGTCTCTCAGGGGTAGAGTGAGCCAACGCAGCTATGCATGCTCTTCCCTGAATCCTGACCCACCCTCCCCTCCTGCCTTCCTGTTATGATGGAGGTGGCTGTAAGAAGCCAATCTTTCCTCTGGTGCTGTGGTTCCCCTCTCCTACCACCTTCTCACCTCTTTCTCCTATATCTTCAGACTTTTCAGCTCTCCTGGATCTTATCATTCATTTTTTTTTTTTTTTTTTT
>NW_007733606.1:89207-94915 GCF_000696425.1 Galeopterus variegatus | reverse complement strand
AAAAAAAAAGACAGGTAACAGCAGGAGTGGGGGGAAGAGAGAAACCAGCCTCCCTAGTTGAGTGCCACATGCTCTTGTGCCAAAATTTAGCTCCATCCCATGTGTCTCCTGCCGTGTGAGCCAAAAAACGTTCCTTTTTTCTCCTTAACCTTGTTCACATTATGTTTCTTTTCGTGCAATCCAAACATCCTCTATAATAAATCCACCCCTTCCTGTGGCTTCCAATGACTCTCAAGCCCAGACCTTTCTCCTGCACACCAGAGAAATATACCCACCTCAAACTGGGATATATGGAGACACCGCAAACTAAAAATGTGTAAAGTGGACACTTTCTCTTCTCCATACCTGTGTTTCTTCCTCTTTCTTTCATTCTCTGTCTTGGTAAGTGACACCATAAGCCACTGGCTGCTCACGCTGGAAGCTGGAAGTCAGCCCTGACTCCTTCCCCTCCTCTATTCCCTCCGTCCCATCGAGTCCTGTAACTTCCGCCTCTCAAACATCTCCATCTGCAATGCCACCCTCTTAGTCCAGGCCATCGTCTCTTGCCTTTGTGACCGTCACTGTTTATTTCCTGCCCAACAGTCATTTTCCTTTTTGCCTGCCTCTCAGAACCGCAGTCTTGCCCTAGGCAGCCACTTGTCTAGCTCCGGGTACTGAATCATAATGAACAATCCTGTGTCTCTTCGCCAGGCATTCAATTTTCCAGCCTTGCTTGCAGTTAGAGGGATAATATTGGTCAGACCCAGTTTTAACCAATGAAATGTAAAAAGACATCTTTGACAGGCTTCTGGGAAAGTTTGGCTTTTCTGAGAAAAGGAACAGATGGAAGCTGGTACTGTCCCTTCCTCCCCTCTCCCTGACTCAGATAATTATTTTCTGGAGCTGAGACAGCCATGTTGCCATCACGAGGGAATAAGCAAGAGAATAAAGAGCCAACATATGGAGGATGGAAGAGCAGAGAATGGGACATGCCTGGGTTTCTAATGGTGTCACTGAGCTGCGCAGCCACCATCCCTGAGCATGCCTTATCTCCTGATTTCCTATGGGTACACGAGAAACGTCATCACAGGTTTTAAGCTGTGCTGGGTATTCTCTTACTTGAAGCTGAAAGCATCTCCAGCTAATATAATCTCCTAATTAGGTGTCATTCTCTTTCTTTCCATTTCTCACACAGTATTCAACGTAATCTTTTACAAACATGATTTTGATGTTGACATTTCCTTGCCTAAATGCTTTTGCTGGCTTCCCAGCCTTTAGCGTCGTGTAATTTGTATGATCAGCTTCACCAGCTTGGAACAAAAATAAGGGTCTGCCTTTTAAAAAATTCACACTATCCTCTTAAGCTTCTATCCGTTCAAATTAGCAGGTTTCCAGTATCCTTTTTAGGCCTAAGGACCACAGTGATTGCTCAGTCCAAAGAAGTCAATTGGCATTCAAATGCCAAGAGAAGAAAGAACTTGAGAATGTGCCAGGCTGCCATTGAGTCCTTTCTTCTGGCCATCATCGACTGTCCTATACTGTCTCATTTGTAGGCTGGTCACATTCAACTGGTCCATTCCTGTCTGAAACTGCAATGACATCCTTGTTCATCCATGCACCTGTGCTGGCAACGGGGGTAGGTCTTTAAGGGAGAATTCCATGCCTTCCATGGGACACTTGGCTACAGTGTACCCAAGGCTATAGCTCTGTTGGCTTATTCCAGTACTCGTTCTAAACCATATCTCCCATGCCAGCGTGACTGGATGCAGAGGGGCTGCCAGACTCAGCTGCATGCTGGTCAGACTCAGCCTTCACCCCAAAGCTCTTTAAGCTCATAGGGTTGAACCCAGGTAACCATTCCAGGCTGTGCCTTCTTAAAGTCCCCCTAACTCTGCACTCCATGTATTAGGGTAAAGTGTGTGTTGGGGGAAGCCCTTCGTGTGGCCGGACCCTGCCTACTTGCCCAGCCTCACCTCATGCCACTCTCCTCCACGTCTCTTAGTACCAGTGATGCTGGACGTCTCTGGATTTCTCATAAGCACCAAACTCTTTTTCATTTTTAGGCCCAAACATGCTCCTTCCTCTGCCTGAACATATTGCCACTCTCTTTCACTTAGCTAAATCTTATTCTCCTTTTAGGTCTCAGGTTAATTGTCACCTCCTCAGTCGGGATTACCCGACTCTGAGCTTCTGCTTGCAGAAAACTCATGCAATGAAAGCCTGCCATTTCCCTACCGAGTAAGACCTGCCTGCCTTGCTCGCTGCTTAGCACAGTGCTCAACACTGCGACTAAATGAATGAATGAATGACGGTTAGCTGTGGTTCCCAGTGACATCCCTCCTCTTTAAGTGATGAGCTCACCCTGTACACCCTCCCCACACCCTCACCCTCAAATCAGCTCAGTTGCCCTTTTCTGTGTTCCAGCAGCACATTTTACTTCCCCTACACAGACTTAATTTCATTGTATCATGATTACAGGCTCTCTTATCCACCACTCTGTCTATGATTTGAGCTCCTTGAGTTCTGTGGCCTTGTTTGATTCATCTTTGTATCTCCCAAGATGAGTGCTTGGCATATAGCAGGATCTCAGTGATGTTGACTTTATAAATGAATAAATCCATTCTGAGAAGAGCTCTGGGAACCCTGAGAATGGGAGGAGGGGAGGTTGGCGGGGCGGGGAGTGGAGGGGGACTGGCAATTTCTGATTTAGCTTACTCTCCTGAGCATGGCACAGATGAGTTGTTCTCTGTCTAACCTATGTGGGGAAGCAGATAGAGAGCTCCGTGTTTCTGCGTCCATGTGTATATTTGCATATTTACGTTTAACTAGAAAAATGTGAACTACCCCTAATAGAGGGAGATGGGGAAGGCAGATGGCCTCTGTTTTAGGAGCTCAATCAGCAAGCCACAGGGGCTATTTTCAGAGCTTCCAGTGGGTTTTTGGCTATGCTAAGGGAGTTCAGGAGCCAAGTTTGGCGGCCGAGGTTAGAGAAAGCTAAATTGTTCCACGTAAGAAATGAGAGGAATTTGGATTTCACCCCTGAGAAGAAGAGAACAGAGAAAAGGGGGACGGAGATTTGCTGAATATCATGGAAAGAGTCTGGGTCCTGAGTTGTGATAATGACCAATGGATTTTTGAATGACCAGAATGTCTATTGTTTAAGGTTTGTATTTTTATGATGTAAATCTTGTTTTTTCACATCTTCCTAGGTTTGCCACATCACAGAAGCCTTGTGTTTTCCCCAGGTTTTCCATCTGGGTGGACATGATGTGGAACAGGGACAGTCACCAGGAATGGCCAGAGGACCCTGGACTGAATGATTCATCAAAAGCAGTAGTGCCCTCTGGAAGTTCGTGGAAAATTTGAGATGGGCATTAACCTTTGCAAAATCCCATGGTGATGATGGTTCAAGGCACATTTGTCTCCATCTTAAGGGTCGACGCGGCCCCCTCTAGTCCTCCTGAATAAGCGTGTGTGTGTTTCTGCAGTAGTGTGTATGTAGGAGGTGTGGGCCTTCATCATCTGTACAGCTGACTGCCGTGTTTGCAGCCACACTTGAAGATGTGTTTATGTGCTTCTTCTGGAATTATCTTCTTATGGAATTACGTATCAATATGATTGCATGTGTGTCCTTGTTGGAGATGCTGCTAAATGGTCATATGATCATATTTTGAATCTTCATATAAAAAAACCAAGCCCCCTCCCACCCCATGAGGCAGATCAAACCAGCACCTTCCCTCTGTGCCTCTCCACGGCATGCACACTCCCGTCCCCGTCTCCTCCTGCTCCTGCCTGTTTCCCTGTCTTCTTTCTCCAGCTCCAAGAACAGCCAAGGCCCTTAACCAGGAGTGGAAAAACAGAAATCAGGTCACCAGATGTGTTTCATTCCATTCTCTTCCTCCCCAACCCTTCTCACCACAGGCCAATACATTCTGAGCATATATACAGCAAGCACCTGGCACCCACCAAGCCTAGCTGTGCCCCTGCCTTGTAACAGACCCAACTGAGGTGGAGACTGGGGTGCCCACGCAAGCCTACCACCTGGCCCACCCATGTCTCTAGCACCATGGGCCGGCTCATTTGCTCTGTCTAGACAACCCAAGCAGACCCCAGAGTGATTTTTCCTATCTGAATTGCCAGCTGTCCTTCTCTCTGCATAGACACTGGCTGTCCGGGTGCAGGAGGACACTGAGGTCTCCTGGGCAAGGTCCCTGTCCCAGTGCAGGAGGACCTGGAGAGGGGCAGCCCTGCTCACGTACAGGGCTCCCTGGAGCTGCCCCCTCCTGGAGTCCGGAATGAGCGTCTGCTGCTCTGGAATGAACGGGCATCTGGGATTCTCATTGGAGACTGTTTACTGGTTGGTCTGTATGGCAGGTTAAGAGCCCACAGCAGCCCACTACTGCCAGGGACTTTCAGGAACAATTTCTCCAAGCCAGCGTGGCCCAGCCCGGGCATGAACCCTCCGCATCCTTCCCTCCCTCCCCATATCAGCCACGTGGAGGTGACTCACACAGGCCCTTTGAGCCCCTGCCAAGAGCAGCCAGAGGCCTGCCTGGTTAAAGCTGGGAAGGGCTGCTTCAGGAGCAGGGAACAGTCTGGAGTCCCTGCTGGAATCCCTCGGACCTCCGTACCCTCCTCCCACTCACTGCTCCCTCAGTTGCCTACCACCCAAACCAGACGCAGCAGCACCTTCCTGCTGCTCTGGAGCGTTTTCACCCCCTCACCCAGATCCCTCTTCCTGCCATAGCGCACACTACAACCAGGGACCACTGTGTGAGGGCTCTGGGCTTTTCACTGCACTGTCATATAAATTATCCACATCCAAATTGAAGCAGTCCCGTATATGACCTTGTTCTCACGATCACCCCATGAAACAGTTATCATTTTTCCCATTTTATAGAAGAAGTGAGGATAAAAAGAGAAAGTGAGGCAGAGCACAGAGAATTTCTAGGGTAGCGAGACTACTCGGTGTGGTGCTGTAATGGTGGATACAGGTCACTACACATGTGTCCAAACCCATGGGATGTACAGAACCAAGAGTGAACTTAATGTAAACTCTGGACTTTGGGTGATAATGATGTGCCAACGTGAGTTCCTCAGTCGTAACAAATGTACCACTCTGGTAGGGGATGTTTATATTGGGGGAGGCTGGGTGTGGGGCTGTGCAGGGACTATCTCTGTACTCTCTACTCAATTTTGATGTGAACATAAAACTGCTCTAAAAAATGAAGCCTATTTAAAAAATAAATGAATTTGAAAAAAATTTTTTTTAATTAAGTGGCTTACTTATGATCCCATGGAAAGTGGTTGATCTGGGATTTAAATACAGGGCAACCTACTCACGTAGCCCATGTTCTCTCTCACTTAGATCCCTCCCTCTAGGATGGGATAGGAGAGATTAATGAACCAGGCTGCACCAGATGCTCATTAGAGTTTCTCTAAGTCGTGTCTCCCTAATCCCCAGAGTTGCCCCTGTTATAAATATATTGCGGGCTGGCCTGTGGCTCACTCGGGAGAGTGCAGTGCTGATAACACCAAGGCCACGGGTTCGGATCCCACATAGGGATGGCCGGTTGGCTCACTGGGTGAGCGTGGTGCTGACAACACCAAGCCAAGGGTTAAGATCCCCTTACCGGTCATCTTTTTTTTTTTTTTTTAAAAAGATGCCGGGTAAGGGGATCTCAACTCTTGGCTTGGTGTTATCAGCACCGCACTCTACCGAGTGAGCC
>NW_007733606.1:76711-85862 GCF_000696425.1 Galeopterus variegatus | reverse complement strand
TTTAAAAAAAAAAAAAAAAAAAAAAATTTTTGTTTTTCTCTATAAAATACCCAGTTCCATGTATTTTGTTATAAGCAACAAAAATGGACTAATATATCTGGCATCCAATCAGAACTTAATAGGCATACAAAAAGGCAGGAAAATACGACCCAGAAAGAGAAAAAATAATAAATTGATTGAACCTGACCCAGAAATGACACAGATTATAGAATTAAGTGAACAAGAATGTTAGAACAGTGATGTTCAATATACTCCATGTGTTCAAGAAGGTAGAAGAACCCATGTGCATGATAAAGAGACATATGGAGGAGCATAAAAACTGAACTCTAGGGCCGGCCCGGTGGCGCACTGGAGAGGGCGCCGCTTGGGAGTGCGGCGGCGCTCCCACCGAGGGGTCGGATCCCATGTGGAGACCGGTTCCCGCTCACTGGCTGAGCGCGGTGCGGGCACAACACCAAGGGTTGTGATCCCATTACCAGTCAGTAAAAAAGACAAAAAGGAAAAAAAAAATTGAACTCTATAGATGAAAAATACACTGGATCAGATTAACAGCATATCAGATTCTCTAGAGGAAAAGGCTAGAAAACTTGAAGACATACATTCATTTGAAAAAATTCAAAGTGTAACACTGAGAAAAAGTCTGGGAGGTAAAAAAAGAAAAAAGCATCAGTAAGATGAGGGACAACATCCAGCAAGCTGCCTAATATATACGTAACCAGAGTCCCAGAAAAGAGGGGGCAAAAATATATTTAAAGAAATAATGATTAAAACTTTTCTGAATTTGATGAAAACTATAAATCCACAGATCCAAGAAGCTCAGTGAATCACCCCCTTGCCAAGTAGAAGAAACATGAAAAAAACTATGTCAAGGCACATCATGATCAAATTGCTTAAACCTAGTACTAAGAAAGTCTTAAGGCAACAAGAGAAAACCACCAGTAGACCAGAACTATAAGAAATGTTAAGGGCCGGCCCGGTGGCGCGCTGGAGAGTGTGCTGCTTGGGAGCACGGCGGCGCTCCCGTCGAGGGTTTGGATCCCATGTGGAGACCGGTTCCCGCTCACTGGCTGAGCATGGTGCGGGCGCAACACTGAGGGTTGCGATCCCGTTGCCGGTCCCCAGTACAGGCGCGACACCAAGGGTTGCGATCCCGTTACCAGTCAGTAAAAAAGACAAAAAAGGAAAAAAAAAAAAAGAAATTCCTCGTACAAAAGAAAAAGGATGTCAGATGGAAATTTGAATTTACACAAAAGAATAAAAGAATTTACTGGAAATGGCAAATATGTGAGTAAATATAAAATTTTAAAAATAAACTTAAAAAATCTTTAAAAGATAATTACTATTTAAGGTAAAAATAATAGTACTTCTTAATATATGTAGAAATAACATTTATGAAAACAATAGGCAAAAGCTGGTAGACAACAAATAGAAATATACTGCTGTAAGGATATTATGTTTCTCATGAAGTGGTGAAATATTACTCAAAAGTAGATTATGTTAGTTAAAGATGTTCCCCAAAGCACCAACTGGAAAAAAGAAAAAGAAATAAAAAAGTATTGCTAATAAGCTAATAAAGGAGATAAAGTAGAATCATAGAAATGACTAACTACTAAAAAGACACAAAAAACGAAAAAGGTAAATCAAGAAAAGATGGAACAAATAGAAAACAGCAGCATGATAGATTTAATCCCACCTATATCAATAATCACATGAAATGTAATTAGTCTTAACACCCTAATCAAAAGGCAAAGATTGTCAGATTGAATTTCTTTTTAAAAAGCAACGCAATCATTTTCTGTCTCTAAAATACCCAAGTTTTGTATAAAGGCAAAGACAGATTCAAAGTAAAAGGATAGGAATGATATACCATGCTAATACTAATCAAAAGAAAGCTATAGTGACTATATTTATATCAGACAGGCTAGATTTCAGAACAAGAAATATCACCAGGGAAAGAGAGAGTCATTTTATAATGATAAAGGGGTCAATTCCTCACGAGGACACAATAATCCAAAAATATTCATGCACATAATATAAGAGCTTCAAAATACATGAAGGAAAAACTGATAGAAATACAAGAAGAAATAGACAAATGTACAATTACATTTGGTGATTTTAATATTCCTATTTCAATAATCGATAAAACAAGGAGACAGAAAATAGCAAGGATGTAGTAGACTTGAACAACATTATTAACCAGTTGGACCTAACTGATATTTTGAGAACATTCTGCCTTACAACTGCAAAATGGATATTCTTTTCTAATGCCCATGGAACATTTACCAAGATAGATAATCTGGATCATAAAGCAAGTCACAATAAATTTTAAATGATTCAAATCACCCAAAATACACTCTCTGACCACAAGGGAATTAAATTAGATGTTAAAAATAGAAAGATATCTGAAAAATCCCCAAGCATTCGGAAACTAAACAACACACTTTAAAAAAAGCCATGAATCAAAGAAAAATTCAAAGGGAAATTAGAAAATATTTTGATCTGAATGAAAATGAAAACACAACATATAAAAATACATGGGGTGTCACTAACTCAGTGTTTAGAAGGAAATTTATAGCATTAAACACTGATATTAGAGAGGTATACAAATTTACATTCAATGACCTCAACTTCCACCTTAGGAAAAAGACAAATTAAACCCAAAGCAGAAGAAAGGAAATGAAGATAAGGGCAAAAAACAATTAAATTAAAAAGGAAAGAAAGAAAGAAAAAAACCCAACAGAAACAAAAGCTAATTCCTGGAGAAGATGAATAAAATTGATAACTCTCTAGCCAGATTAATCAGGGAAAAAATAGAGAAAACACCAATGACCGATATCAAGAAAGAGAGAGGGGGCAGCACTATAGATCCTACAGACATTAAAATGTTAATAGGGGAATATTATGAACAGCTTTATGTCAATAGATTCAACAATTTGGTCCTAGCCAATGCAAAAAGGTGAGAAAAAGACGTAAGGGGTAAGAAGGAAGTAAAACTGTCTGTATTTTCAGTTGACATAATCTTCTATGTAAAAAATCCTAGGTGATCTACAAAAAAATAAATAAATAAATATTAGAACTTGAGAGTTCAGCAAGATTACATGATACAAGGTAAAATCAAGTGTATTTCTATATACTAGCAACAAAAACTAGAAATTAAAATTTTAAAATTACCCTTTATAATAGCATGAAAAATAAAAAATAGGGATAAATTTGAAAAAAGATGTACAAGACCTTTACACTGAAAACTATATAACACATTGCTGAAAGAACTCAAAGAAAACCTAAACAAATGGAGGGGTTTTCCATGTTAATGGATAAGGAGGGTTATTGTTAAGATGTTAATTCTCCTTATATTGATCTACAGGGTCACACAATCTCAATCAAAATCCCAGGAGGATTTTTGTAGAAATTTATTTGGAAATTTTGCACCTAGAATATCAAAAATAGTTAAGAAAAAAAGAAAAAAGTTGAAAGACTGATTGTGTCAGGTTGATTAGATTAAGAAATACAGAGAAACTTGGTAAAGCAATCTCTTTAGGTGTGTCCATGAGGATGTTTTCAGAAGAGATTAGCATGAGAGCCTGAATGGACAAGGTGGGAAAGATCTGCCCTCAACATGGGTGGGAACCATCCAATCTGATGGGGACCCAGAGAAAACAAAAATGGAGAAAAAATGTGAATCTCTCTATCTGCTGGTGCTGGGGTATATTCTGTTCTGTTTATGGACATCAGAGCTTGAAACTCTCCAGCTTTGGAGTTCCAGGTATTTTGTTATAAGGAACAGAAACAAATTAATACAGAAAATTGATACCAGAGAAGTACGGTGTTGCTTATAACAAATATTTGAAAACATGGAAGCGGCTTTGGGACTGGGTGTTGAGGAGAGGCTGGAAGAATTTGGGGGAGTAGGCTAGAAAAACTCTAGATGCTGGTGAAAGCTTAGGAGACAAAATTACCAGGAAAAGCTTGGAGCATCTTAGAGACTGGTTAAGTGGTGGTCACTAGAATACTATAGAAATATGGACAGTAAAGGCCATTCTGAAAAGATCTCAGATCTAAATGAGAAGGGACTTATTGGAAACTGGGGCAAAGATTACTCCTGCTATGAACTTGCAAGGAACTTGGCTGCATTCTGTTCATGCCCCAGAGTTTTATGGAATGTGGAACTTCAAGGTGCTGACCCAGGGTATTCGGCATAAGAAATTTCTAAGAAGCAAAACATTCAGGAAGCTGCATGGATACTTGCAACAGTTTATGCTGCTTATGGATGGACAGATATAAGGTAAAGCTAGAATTTATAATTCAAAAGAGAGCAGAGGGCAAAAAATTAGAAAAATTCAACTTGACCACAAAAGCAAGGGCGTAGCCCAGCAACCATTTACTAATGAGATTAGTACAGAAGAAAGGGATTATCAAGAGAAGAGAAAAAAGACCTTGAAGGCATTTCAGAGATCTTCGAGGCTGCCTCTTCCATTACAGGCCCAGAGGCCTAGGGAGACAGAATGGTCTTGAGGAACAGGCCTGAGGCACCCTTCACAGTCTTGCTGCCCAGGACCACCTTGAAATGCTGATCCTTGCACCATCACCCTGACTGCTTTGGCTGCTCCAGCTGTGGCTAAATTGGTCCCAGGTGTGGCTGGACCTTCAGCTCTGGAAATCATAAGCCGTAAGCTTTGGCAGCGTCCATGTGGTGTTAGGTCTGCAGGCTCACAGAATGCCAGAGTTACAGAGGCATGGGAACCTCCACCCTGATTTCAAAAGATGTATGGAAAATCCTGGGGATCCAAGAAGAGATCTCTCACAGGGGCAGACTCACTACAGATAGACTTCACTAAAGCAAAGCCTAGCAGAAATGTGGGGTCAGAGTTGCACGCTGGTAGAATTACCAGCATGCAATGCCAGCCTGGGAGAATCAAAGTATGGCTAGAGACCAGTAAAGCAACAGGACTGGAGCTACCAGAGGATTTCTAGGCCCAAGCCCTGCACCAGCATGCAGAGTGTGTTGAAGATGGAGGCAAGGTACATGATGCTCCAGCCATTTGGTGCCTGCCCTGCTGGGTTTTGGACTTGTTTAGAACATGATACTCCTTTCTTTTGGCCTACTTCTCCCTTTTTGAATGGGAATATGTATCCTATGTTTGTCCCATCACTGTATCTTGGAAGTAGATAATTTGTTTTGATTTCACAGATGGAACCTTGAGACTTTGGATTTTTGAGTTGAAACGAGTTAAGGCTGTGGGGATGAAATGAATATATTTATATGTGAGAAGAACATGAACTTTGGGGGCCAGGGGTAGAATGCTGTGGATTGAATTTGTGTCCCCAAAGTTCATGTATTAGAAACTTATCCCCCACTGAGACAGTGTTAAGAGGGTAGCCGATCTTATTATGGTAATTGAAAGGTGGGGCCTTGAAGAGGAGATTAGATTGTGAGGACCATGCTTTAGTGAATGGAATAATAAGCTGATGGTTTAATGGTGGTCATGGGTGTGGTTCTGAGGACTTTAAAAGGAGAACTCGGGCTGGCCCGGTGGTGCACTCGGTAGAGTGCGGCGCTTGGGAGCGTGGCGGCGCTCCCGCCGAGGGTTCGGATCCCATATAGAGACCGATCCGCTCACTGGTTGAGCACGGTGCGGGCGCAACACCGAGGGTTGCGATCCCGTTGCCAGTCACGGTACGGGCGCGACACTGAGCGTTGCGATCCCGTTACTGGTCATGAAAAAAGACAAGAAAAGGAAAAAAAAAAAAAAAAAAAGGAGAACTCATGAGTAGCTATCTCTGCCCTGCCATTCTCACCATGTGATATCCCACACTGCTGTAGACTCACCTCACTGGATGTGTTTCCTGGACTTTGTACTTCTCAGACACTGAAACTATGAGCAGCAGAAATGGATTAATACAGGGCCGGCCCGGTGGCGCACTGCTACAGTGCGCCACTTGGGAGCGTGGTGGCGCTCCCGCCGAGGGTTCGGATCCCACATACAGACCGATTCGTGCTCACTGGCTGAGCGAGGTGCGGGTGCGACACTGAGGGTTGCGATCCGTTGCCAAAAATGAAAAAAAAAAAAAGACAAAAAAGGGAAAAAAAAAAAAGAAATGGATTAATACAGGGCCGGCCCGGTGGCGCCCTGCTACAGTGCGCCACTTGGGAGCGTGGTGGCGCTCCCGCCGAGGGTTCGGATCCCACATACAGACCGATTCGTGCTCACTGGCTGAGCGAGGTGCGGGTGCGACACTGAGGGTTGCGATCCGTTGCCAAAAATGAAAAAAAAAAAAAGACAAAAAAGGGAAAAAAAAAAAAGAAATGGATTAATACAGGGCCGGCCCGGTGGCGCCCTGCTACAGTGCGCCACTTGGGAGCGTGGTGGCGCTCCCGCCGAGGGTTCGGATCCCACATACAGACCGATTCGTGCTCACTGGCTGAGCGAGGTGCGGGTGCGACACTGAGGGTTGCGATCCGTTGCCAAAAATGAAAAAAAAAAAAAGACAAAAAAGGGAAAAAAAAAAAAGAAATGGATTAATACAGAAAACTGGTAAGAGAAGCGGGGTGATAATCCAGCTACCTGGTGGCAGGTTGATTACATTGGACTGCTTCTATCACAGAAGGGGCAGCATTTTGTTCTTACTGGAATAGATACTTACTCTGGATGTGGATTTGCCTTCCCAGCAAGAAATGCTTCTGCCAAAACTACCATCCGTGGACTCACAGGATGCTTTATTCACCATGACGGTATCCCACACAGCGTTGCTTCCGACCAAGGAACTATTACATTATTGTCCTATTTGAATATTAAGTATGATTTAAGAAGACAAGTATGGACACCAAGTTGACAAGTGGTGCACTTGTAATGGTTACTTCTAGGTGTCAACTTGATTAGATTAAAGAAGACCAAGAAGCCTGGTAAAGCTATCTTTTTAGGTGTGTCCATGAAGGTGTTTCCAGAAGAGATTAGCATGAGAGCCTAAGTGGACTGAGCAGGAAAAATCCACCCTCAATATGGGTGGGAACCATCTAATCTTCTGGAGGCCCAGGAGAACAAAACTGGAGAAAAAAGGTGAATCTCTCTATCCACTGGAGCTGGGAAACACTCTGTTATACTGTTCGTGGATATCAGAGCTCAAGATTCTTCAGCTTTGGGGTTCCAGGTATTTCGTTATAAGCAACAGAAGCAGACTAATACAAAGACACACGTTACTTAATTTCGAGGTTAATTATAAAGCTACATTAATCAAGACAGTGTGGTATTGGCACAAAAATAGACGTGTAAATCAATGGAACAGAATAAAGCCCAGAAATAGGCTGCTGTGGATTGAATTGTGTCCCCCAAAGTCCATGTGTTAGAAACTTAATCCCGGGCCGGCCTGTGGCTCACTCGGTAGAGTGCGGTGCTGATAACACCAAGGCCACGGGTTCGGATCCCATATAGGGATGGCCGGTTCGCTCACTGGGTGAGCGTGGTGCTGACAACCCCAATTCGAGGGTTAAGATCCCCTTCCCGGTCATCTTTTATAAAAAAAAAAAAAAAAAAAGAAAAAGAAACTTAATCCCCACCATGAAAATGATAAGAGGGTGGGAAATTCTATTACAGTAATTGAAAGGTGGGGCCTTGAAGAGGTGATTAGATTGTGAGGACCATGCCCTAATGAGTGGATTAATAAGTTGATGGTTTAATGGTGGTTGTGGGCATGGTTCTGATGGCATTGAAAGGACAGCATGAGATGTTCTTTCTCTCTGCTTCTGCCATTTTGCAATGTGATACCCTGCATCGCTGAAGTCACCACCAAAGAAGGCCCTCAACAGATATGTTCCCTGGACTTTGGACTTCTCAGCCTTTGAAACTGCAAGCAATAAATTTCATTTTCTTATAAATAACCCAGTTTCAGGTATTTATGTTATAAGCAACAGAAAGAGACTAATACAGGGCCGAGCCCATGGCGCACTCAGGAGAGTGCGGCGCTGGGAGCACAGCAGCACTCCTGCCGTGGGTTCAGATGCTATATAGGGATGACCGGTATGCTCACTGGCTGAGCGCGGTGCGGCCAGTCTCAAAAAAGGACAAAAAAGAAAAAAAAAAGAAAGAGAAAGAGACTAATACATAGGCCCACATGTACATGGCCAATTGATTTTCAAAAAAGGTAGATAGGCAATTGAATGGGCAAAAATAATCTTTTCAAAAAATAGTGCTGGGACAATTGAATAATCATATGCCCCCCCCCAAAAAAAATTACCTCACATCATATACAGAATTAACTTAAAGTGGATTATAGACCTAAATATAAGAGCTAATCTATACACTTGTAGAAAAAAACATAGAAGAAAATATTAGTGACCTTGGCTTAGGTGGAGATTTCTTGAATAGTGCAGAAATAGCAAGAACTATAAAAAAGAAAAACTATAAAAAAGAAAAGTCCAATTAATATATTGGACTTTATTTAAATTTTATTAGTTACTTAATACTGTTGTAACAAATTACTACAAACTTAGTTGCTTAAAAAAACACAAAATTGTTATCGTACAGTTCTGTAGGTCAGAAGTCTGACGTGGGTCTCCCTGGGCCAAATGTCCAGATGTCGGCAGGGCCAAGTTCCTTTCTGCAGGCTGTAGGGGAGAATCCATTTCTGTGCCTTCTCCAGCTTTTAGAGGCTTTCTACATCACTCAGCTGTAGTCTTCTCCCTCCATCTTCAAAGCCATCAATGGCAACTTGAGTCCTTCTCATATTGCATTGCTCTGACCTCCTCTTCTGCTTTTTAAGACTCTTGTGACTACTTTGGGCCCACCCATAATCCAGGATAATCTCTCTATTTTAAGGTCAGTAGATTAGCAATCTTAATTCCATCTGCAACCTTAATTCCTCTTTCCATGTAAGGTAATATATTCACAGATCACAGGGATTAGGTTGTGGAAATTTTGCACGAGGTGGGGGGAGGGAGCGGGGACATTATTCTGCCAGTGACAAAAATTTAAAAATTTTGATCTTCAAAGAACACTTTTACAAAAATAAAAAGGCAAGCCTCAGACTGGGAGAAAATATTTACAAAACATATATTGAACAAAGGATGTGTATCTAGAAAGTACAAAGAACTCTTACAGCTGAATACGAAAAAGACAAACACCCAATTAAAAGAAGGGCAAAGATTTGAAGAGATGTT
>NW_007733606.1:55564-75873 GCF_000696425.1 Galeopterus variegatus | reverse complement strand
ATATGAATATTTATGGCAGCTTTGTTTGTAAGTCTTCTGGTTGATCAAAAAAAAGAAAAAAAAAATGCCCTCCAAAGATGTCCACATTCTAATTCTTGGAATCTAAGGATGTTACCTCATAGAACAAAGGGGACTTTGCAGATGTTATTAAGTTAAGACCCTTTGAGGGGGGGATTATCCTGTACTCTCTGGTGGGCCTGGTGTAATCACATGGGCTCTTATAAGAGGGAGGCAGGACTCAGTCTTGGCAGATGTGACCACAGAAGCAAAACACTGGAGTGATGTGGTCACAAACCTGGACTGCCAGCAGCCTCTAGAAGCTAGAAGAGGCAAAGAACAGATTCTCCCCTGGAGCCTGCAGAAAGAATCAGCCCTGTGACACTTTAATTTTATCCCTGTAAGACCTCTGATGTCCAGTAAAAGAATTAATTTGTGCCATATTAGGTCACTAAGTTCATGATTATTTGTTACAGCAGCAACAAGAAAACTAATACAAGCCTCAAACAGGAAATAAGCCAAAATTCCATCAGGAAGTTAATGAGTAAGTAAATCGTGGTATATCCAAATAAAAGAAGACTACTCGGTGATAAAAAGAAACAAACTACTGATACGTGCAATAACGTGGATAAATCTCAAAATTACTGAGTGAAAGAAACCAAACAAAAAAGAGTAAATACTGTGTGATTCCATTTATGTTGTCCTAGATGATTAAATTTAAATTGTAATGACAGAAAACAGACCGGTAGTTTCCTAAAGTTAGAGTCAGGGAAGAAAGATGGGGTGGGTTACAAAGGGGCTCAAGAAAACTTTCCAGAGTAATGGCTATTGTATTCATTTTTTTATTGCTGTGCAACAGATTTCTACAAATTGAGCAGCTTAAAACAACACACATTTGTCATCTCACAGTTTCTACGAATCAGGAATCCAGGCATGGCTTAGCTGGTTCTCTGCTTCAGGATCTCGCACAAGGCTGCAGTCAAGGGGTTGGCCAGAGCTGCAGACTCACCTCAACTTGATGGGGAAGGGTCTGCTTGCAAGGCCACATAACGGTTGGCAGAGTTCAGTTCCTTGTAGGTTGTCAGACTGAGAGCCTCAGTTTCGAGGCCACCCTCAGTTTTTTGCCATGTGGGCATCTCTGCAGGGCAGCTCACAGCATGGCAGCATGCTTCATCAAAGCTGGCAAGGGAGAGAGTCTACTGGCAAGTCAGAAATTACAACCTTATGTAACATAACCACAGATATGATATCTCATCACCTTTGCTGTATGCTGTTGGTGAGAAACAAGTCCCAGGTCCTGCCCACCCAAGGGGGTACACAGGGCATAAATACCAGGAGCTCGGGACAATTGGGGGTCATCTCACAGTTTGTCTGCCATAAGTGCGTTCCTATATTTGATTGTAGTGATGATTTTATGGGTATATACATATGTCAAAACTCATCAGGTTGTACATGTTAAAAACGTGCAGTTTCCATGGGTTCAGATTCCAGTACTGGCCAGGTACAAAAACAAAACAAAACAAAAAACTTGGCAGTTCCTGGTACATGTCATCAGGTAACATGAAACAATAAAAAAGAAAAAGAAAAGAAAAAACAACCAAAAAACTTGACAGGCTAATTATAGAATAATATGGAAAAGCAAGAGTCAAATCCAGCCATGCCAGAGGAAGAGAGTCTTGCCCTAACAGATATGAAGACCTCATATAAAGTGGCTGTAACTGAGTGTGGTATTTGAACAGGGATAAACAAACAGCCCAGTGGAACAGAGTAAAGAACCCAGAAACAGATCCACACATATGTGAAAACTTGATAAACAACAGAGATGGCATTCTAAATCAACAGGGAAAGGGTGGACTTCTAAATAAACGATGCAGCAGCAATTGGGTATCCATATGGGAAAAAATAAAATTAGTTACCTCAAAACATTCATAAAAACACATTTCAGGTGGAGTACACACCTAAATGTTTCAAGAGCAAAACTTTAAAACTTTTAGGAGAAAATATAGATATATCTTTATGCCTTTTGTGTAGGGAAGAAAATTTTAAACAATACATGGATAATGTAAGCTATGAAAGAAAAGAGTCATCAAAAAAAAGAAAAGAGGGCCGGCCCGTGGCTCACTCGGGAGAGTGTGGTGCTGATAACACCAAGGCCCCAGGTTCGGATCCCGTATAGGGATGGCCGGTTAGCTCGCTGGCTGAGCGTGGTGCTGACAACACCAAGTCAAGGGTTAAGATCCCCTTACCGGTCATCTTTAAAAAAAAAAAAGAAAAGAGTAATCAATTCGATTGCCTAAAAATTATAATCTTCTGTACAATAAAAACACCATCTATGAAATGAAATGACAAGCCACACAAGAGGAGAAATTATTTACAACTGAACAAAGGATTTGTATGCATATTACCATGTAAAAACTCTTCAGAATCGGTAACAAAATTATAAACCCAATAGACAAATAGACAAATGATATAAACAGGCAATTTAGAAGAGAAAAAACCCAAAATTCTGTACATTTGTGAAAAGATTCCCAACTTTACTAGTAATCAGGACCATGTAAATTAGAAAATTAATAAATATTCACACCCATCATACTGGAAAAATGTTAAAGTTTGACAGTAGTAGACATTGGCAAGGTCGTGAAAAAGATGTGAACTCATTCACATCTCTTGGAAAAAGGAGTTACACGTATGGGAAAGGAGAAAAGTGGAAATGACGCTGTAGTGCTGGGTTGGAATGGAAAGCACTGGGAACACACAAGCATGTCTTAGCTCTGTCCACGGAGAGGGCCTGAAGAGCAGCACCCCCCCACCCAGCAGTGAGCACACCCAGCAGCCACATCTAAGCTTCTGAATGCCATTTTCCCCCGAGAGGCACCAGGGCTCCTGGAAGAAATGGCTTCTTTCAGGGCTGGGGCAGAGAAAGTACCAAACAAGCTTGGAGTATCTTGTGCCAAAGGCAAGGCAGCTCTCAAAGAATGATGGGGCATGTCAAAAGGACACAGCAGCCAGCTTGAAGGGCCTTGTACCATTCACATCAGAGGCAGTTTGCACATCAAAATACATAATATTAGTAACAGATTGTAACTCATTGAGTAAAAGGTAGATCAACGAGTCTAAACCAGTAGTCAGCAAACCAGGACCTGTGGACCAATCTGGCCTGCTGCCTGATTTTGCACAGCCACAAACTAAGAATGGTTTTTTATAGGGTAACATTTGCAATCAATTTGATAATAGGAAACACTAACTTTGAAGCCAAATTAAGCCAAATATTCCCCCTGCTCCCCAAAAAGAATTCCATTCTCAATAGTAGACCTGCATTACAAAAATCATTGTACTTGATTTTATCAACAAAAATTTTGTGGATTTTTGTTTTTCTTTCTTGTTATAAAATTACCTATGAACTATCCTTGATTTTGCCTCTTGGACCATAAAACCTAAAATATTTACTATCTGGCCCTTTACACAAAAAGTTTGCTAACCCCTGGTCTCAACTGATATAAATACATGGGTAAATCTCATGTTTGATGAGCAGTGGGGTATTTAGATAGTTTCAAAGTACTGTCCTGCAAAATGCTTTTTAGTTATGAAGGAAAAAAGAAAACATCATAGTGGAGAAACCTAGCAGACAGCAGCCTGAGTAATCAGAGCAAACATCTTCAGTAACAAGACAAGTTGGAATTGAGCTCCACCTGAGGAGAACACAGATCACTCCTGTGATATTCCTGCCAAAGAGGCATAACCTGAGTATAGTCATGAGGAAACAGACAAACCCACATTGAGGGATGCTGTGGATTGATTGAACTGTGTCCCCCAAAGTCCATATGTTAGAAGCTTAATCCCCACTGTAACTGTTGAGGGTGGGAAATCCTATTATGGTAATTGAAAGGTAGAGTTTTAAAGAGGTGATTAGATTGTAGGACTGTGCTGTAGTGAATGGATTAATAATGGTGGCCGGGGGCGTGGTTCTGAGGACTCTAAAAGGAGAGCAGGTGAGAGTCTTTCTCTCTCTGCTCCGCCATATACCACGTGAGACCCCTGTATCACTGTCACCAGGCCTTCACCAGATGTGTTCCTAGGACTTTGGACTTCCCAGCCCCCAAAACTGTAAGCAATAAATTTCATTTTCTTTATAAATCACCCAGTTCCAAGTATTTTGTTATAAGCAACAGAAATGGACTATAAAATAACTGGCTTCTAATCTTTAAAAGTGTCAAGGTCATGAGAGCCAAGGAAAGACTGAGGAACTGTTCCAGACAGAAGAGACGAAAGAGACATGACAACCAAATGCAACACGATTCCAAACTGTATGCTTATGCTGTAAAGGAGATTCTTGACACAAATGGCAAAACATTAACGAGCTCTGGGGATTAAAAGTTGGTACTACACCAAAGTTAATTTCCTTATTTCCATGGTTGTATTTCAGTCATGCATTGTGTAGGAGAATATCTTTGTAGGAAATACACATTAATGGGGTGGGAGGGGGAGGTCTGGAGCATTAATTGGCAACTTACTCTCAGCTGGTCAGGAAAAAAGTTTTGGGCACTATACCTGCAACTTCTCTGTAAGTTTGAGATTATCTCAAAACAAATAAACAAAATGTAATGTTTTGACAAAGTTAGAGAGATTTATGTTATTTGCATTTTCCCAGACTTCCTTAGAGCTAGGATGTACAGCTCTGGCCACTCAAACATGAACAGAAGAGTGTTGGGGAAACTGCAGGGAGGCGTATGCTTTCCTGACACAAACTCCAGCCCTTCCTCTTTCGTCCTTCTTTCTGCCTGGAACGTGGATGTGCTATGCGGATGCAGAACATCCTGGGTTTTATAACACTAAGGTGACACACGTGAAGAGAAAATCCCTTATGTAAAGATGGAGGAGAGGGTGCTCGAAAGATGCAGAAATTGGAGGGTGCTGTAAATTGGATGTACCCCAAAGCTCATTGAGACTTAATCCCCACTGTGGTTAAGAGGGTGGGAAATCCTACTGTGGTAATTGAAAGGTGGAGCCTTGAAGAGGTGATTAGGTTGTGAGGACCATGCCCTAGTGAAAGGATTAATCCATTGATGGTTTAATGGTGGTCATGGGTGTGGTTCTGATGGCTTTAAAAGGAGATCATGTGAGAAGTGCTCTCTCCGCTCCTGCCATATTCACCATGTGACACCCCACATTGCTGCAGTCACCACCGACAAGAGCAAAGCCCTCACCAGATGTGTTCCCTGGATTTTGGACTTCCCAGCCTCTGAAACTGTAAGCAATAAATGTTACCTCTTTACAAAGTATCCAGTTTCAGGTATTTCTGTTATAAGCAACAGAAACGAACTGTTCATGGCGCTTTGCTCTGGTGCTTCGCTGTTAAGGTGACTCTACGATTATTCTCACGACTCACTTTGTGTCTTCTTTCTTAACCCACAAGCTTTGCCTCATGCTATAGCATGTGATCTTAGTTATAGATAGATATGGATACATGTAACAAGATGCTGAAATTCAACTCTTTCTCCCTCAGTTTTGACTGAGAGCCCAAAGGATTAGCACAAAACAATAGGTGCAAAGGAATCCCATGTTCCAGAGTGAGGTGTTAAACCATCTATGGAAGATGTGCAGAGGAAATATCACAATTTTTTTTTTTTGTTGTTTGGTTTTTTGTCCTTTTTGAGACCGGCCGCATCGGGCTCAGCCAGTGAGCGCACTGGCCATCCCTATATAGGATCCGAACCCGGGGGCAGGAGCGTCGCTGTGCTCCCAGGGCCACACTCTCCCGAGTGCGCCACGGGCTCGGCCCTGCAGAGGAAATATCTAGAAATCCATTTTACAACCTAAACACATCAAACACCTTGAGGATATTAAAGGGTTCAGATTGAAAGGAGAGGGGGTGGGGGAGGTGGAAGGGAGAGGGAGAGAGAAAGAGAGAGAGAGAGAATTTGAATTCTTTGGAGACAGATGAAGGAATGTTGTGGAAGAGAAGCTTCCCCATCACATCAAACTAGTGACTGGAGGTTTGAGGGATCACTTGCAGGGTATAACAGATAAAACAGATTTGCGCTGCACACATGCCTAGTATTAAAGGTAAGAGACCGGCTGGCTAGCCGCTTGGTCATCACAGAGTAGAGAGAACTGTGTTTGTAGGTAGCTGAACTCCCGTGGTGGTAGGGCCAAAATGCTGATAGGAGCCTGGAGTGGGCTGGTGGCCTGAGACTGCTTATAAAGAGACCCTGCCCACATAGACTGCCTGGAGAAACCATGGCACCCCAACAAGAGTCTGTGTGGTGTGGACCGAAGGACACACAGGGGCTACGGGAGGAATGATGGCTGAGCAGCTGGAGGACAGGCATGGTCTGTATCAAGGAAACTGCCATCAGAGGAACCCACAGGGGCATCACCCAGAAACCTATGTAAGACCCAAGAGGAGAGAGTCAGCTTTAAACACTCACCAAGGCCAGAAAACACCAATACTATACCATAGCAGTACCAGTCAAACAAGACCTTTCCTGCCCCTTACACGTCCCTGTCCCAGAGCAGCAGCCCTGGAGGACAAGAGGAAGCCTAGTGATGGGGGGGAAGGGGAGGAGATGTACAAGGTGGGTAGACGGAGAATAAGCTAACCACCACCCTTCTTCCCCCCTGCAGCTCCTGGCCTGAAGCAGACAACGGCTGAGAGAAATTTTCACGTCATAAGAAATTTAGAATTTTGATCCAGTAGAGAGGAAATAACTGATGTTTCAGGAGAGAGAGAGAGGATAATTACAGGACCGAATATCCTGAGTGCACAGGAGGGAATGGGATCCATCCAGTGTCTAAGGGGAGGGACTTGCTCCAACAGGAGTTGGGGCTGTTCGTTCATTCACCGTAGCCAGGGACTGAGGGTGAGAACGGATTGGAAAGTGCAGCTGGATTTCCAGGCAGTCCTGAGCCTCATTAGAGATGCACCATCTTGCATTCAGGGTAGGATCAGCCTGTGCAGTTGTGGTTTTCCTCTGGCCATGTTTGCTTGCTTGGGAATGGTGCAGAGTGGGCGGAGAGCTGGGACTGCGTTAGGTTAGGATTTTGCGGGGTCAGCATGTTGGAAGACAGTGAGAACATGCCCAAAGGGGTGATTATGCAGAAGGGCCATAGAATTTAACCGGGTTAGGAAGGAAGTAAAGACAGGCAGGGGATGAAGGACACTAAAATTTCAGGGCCAACGTAGCAAATGTCTTGATGAATATGAATTGTGGGAGTGATTGTGACTGGAGGCAGCCGTCACAGACATTAAAGTGGGAGAAACAAATCTAATCATACTGTTCATTCCTAGTTTCCCACCCTTTAAACTCTTCATTTCTGATTATCCGTTGTTCTGCCCCTCTGCCCCTGGTGTGTTCTGTATGTCCCTCAGCAATCTGCTGGAGCTGTAAACCCTACCCCAAATCTTAGCCCTGCAAAACCACTAATGGAGTTCCCCCCACCCCCACATTTCATTTCTCTTACTCTCTTATCCTACAAATCATCACTTCTGGACTTGCATGCTTTTGATAAAGCTTAGTAATTTTTCCAGAAGCTCAGAGGCCAGGGGTGGATGTGTCACCTCCCCTGATCCCAGCTGGATAAAATGTTATCTCTCTCATGTAAGAATGTTTCCCATGAGAGAGTTTTGGGAGACAAGAAGTACCCCAACTCCTTTAGGTGGAGTCCAGGAAATAACAGAAAATCTTATAGCCACAGACCCTCTAGCAACCTCCAGCTAAAATGGTAAAAGCCTAGAGCCTGAGACCCAGATAATGCCGGGGAACTCCAGCCAGAGAACTGTCCTTACAGCACAAGGCTCTCAAAGGAATAAAGTTAGAAGTTGTCAAGTTATTTTGATTATATAAGTTGATGTATATGATTCGGAGCTGCCCTGGTAAGCTGTTCTGGTCAATAACCAAACAGAACCAAACATGATCTTTTCCAATCTCTGTTTTCACTCAAGAAATGTCTATTCCGCCTTCTGAAGACAAAACTCCTTAAGGAAGTGGAGCCCATTCTAAACCTCTAAACCTCCCTTAGTATTGTGACTTTGGCTTCTACAAAGAGTGAGTTCAGCACTGACACATTTATTCTTTAAGACGGACTCAGGTAGCCATGCTCTAGAGCCAGCCCACACCAGCTCAGAGGAAATGACTGTTACATTTTTCGGAACTTTGTGAGTAGGTTGTTAAAGGCATACGCCATTTGATATTAAATTAAATAAACGTACAATTACATCACATTAAAAACAAAGGCAATAAATGTGCAAAACTCATCACTTGCTAGTTACTTTACTACTCTTTATTAGCACCCATGCTCCTGAGGTTATTGCCGCTATTGTATCTATGTGGTAGAAGTAAGACAACCTGGGGTGCTACTGCACACCTCTTCCCAACTCCGTGTCTAGTGACTTCACTTTGGTAGTTCCAAACAGGCCATGGAAATCAGCAAACACGACAAATCAGCGCCCCACCCTCTCTCCCACCTTGCAGAGAGCTGGTTGAAAACATTTACAGCCAGGACTCCAGGGCCTGTGGGAGACCAGTCAGAATGACCACAGCATCAGCCACCTCGGGAGCCTGCCATTTCCTCTGCCCTGTGCGTACCCTCTCCTCTGAGCAGGGAGAGGGCAAGAGGCATTGACTTACTTGATGGGCATCTTGGCCAGATGGTCTCCCTCAAACAGCAATGCTAAAGGGCTGGCTGAGGGAGTATTTTCCCAGCTCTGCCTGGCTTCCTTCTGAATAGGAACAAAGCTGGTTCTAAGAAATGCAGCCGATAGGTAGGTAAATAGGGCAGCTGTGATGTGAGTTCCAGCTGAAGTAAAGAGAACTTATGAGTCTGGTTTGTACAAAGAGAAAGCTTATAGATTCAGAGTTTCCTTCCTTCCTGCCCTCCTGTCTCTCTCCTACAACAGGACTCCATCTGTACTCACATCACCCTCCTGCTCCCCCGGGCATGTAATCAGCACCTGGGTGTTCCTTGGCTCTAGTACAGTATAAACTTGCTGCTCTCTGGACACTTGTTCCCAGTGGAGGAGCTATTTATTTCTCTTTTTATAGTAGTCATCGCCTGGCCTCCATGAGACTCTTTCAAGGGCTCGATGTTCAAAGATCTCCTGTTCTGAGTGGGAGTAACGCCCCAGCCCCAATTCCATTCAAATGTAGGTCATTTCTCTTGAGGGCCAAGGACAGAGAAAGGAGACGGGGAACCCTGCAGCTTTAGGAATTCGGCTAGATTTCTGGTCCTCCCTGAAAATATGCAATTCTCTTTCCTAATCTGATGGTGAATTAATCACACTAAAGATGTGCTGTGCACATACACTCTATGTTAGTATATGCCAAGGACACTGCAGAAATGGCTGTTTACTAGTTTCTGTGTTGGGGTTGTTCCAATTCTCTTTCCTAATCTGATGGTGAATTAATCACACTAAAGATGTGCTGTGCACATACACCCTATGTTAGTATATGCCAAGGACACTGCAGAAATGGCTGTTTACTAGTTTCTGTGTTGGGGTGTGGTGTGTATGTGTATCTACATGTTAGGGTGTGGTCTACTGTGCACTTGAATGCCTCTGTGTGTGTGTGTGTGTGTGTGCATGTGTGAGTGCCATTTTGTAGGTGTCTGTGTGTTTGAATGTGTATGGAATTATATGTGTGTAGCTGTGTGTGTTCCTTTGTCTGTGCTTTTGTAAATGCATATGTGAGTGTGTGCGCAGGAGTGAGCCCCATGACTTTTGCAAACCTGCTTGAAATGCTTGGAGAACGACATCATCTTCTAAAAATAGAAGAACTGAAACATTTTGAAGAAAGGATTTTTTCAAAAGAAAAACACACCCCAACGTATTTCTTTTTTGAAATTCCCTATGTTCTCCCAAGCTCTGTAATGGAAAAATACAAAATATTTGCATTTATCTGTCATGATAAGGATTGTTGACTCCGTCTGTAGACAGGATTTTATCACTCAATTTAAGCTAAAAGTAGAGGGCAGGTTGTCAGGGAAAGGATGAGAGGCCCCTGAAGGGACAGGTTTGGACAGATCAAGCCTAACCCTGCTTCTCTCCAGCTGCTGCCATCTGCCTCTAAAACATCTCGGCCCACTTCCCACCATGCAAAGAGAAGGAACTTGTCACTAGCTGTGGATCCATTTGGCACACAGGCGAGGAGCCAGAGGGGCCATGCCCTTCCTCCTTCTGAAAACAAGAAGACACAAAGAAGACATGAGGCTGGCCAGTTACCCAGTTGATTAGAGTGTGGTGCTAATAATACCAAGGTCCAGGGTTCCATCCCTGTACTGGCCAACCACCAAAAACAAACAAGCAAACAAAAAAAGATAATACAAAAGAAGACATGAGATTCTCTTACAACAGAATGAGGTTAGAATCAGGGGGTGAGGTCTACTTCTTTATGGGCCATGAGGTATGATAAAGCCTTTCTGAAGTGTTTGTGAAGCTTCTTCCAGATGATCCTAAGATGAGAAGACTCATCATTCTCTGAGGTCAATTAGAATTAGGATCATGGAGGTGCATACAGTCAGCAGGGTGGCCTCTGGAAGTTTTAAGAATTCAACAATTTATGTTTATCGGGCATTTATTATAACAGCATGGATCAAGGGCTCTGCATGTATCAACACATTTAATCTCTACCACAATAGTGTAAGGATAATTATTATTCTTATTTCACAGATGAGGAAAATAAGACACAAAGAGGCAGAGACCCCTGCCCAAGGCCACATAACCAGTAAATGATGGCCCCAGGATTCACACCCAGGTGTTACGGATCTGAAGTCCATGCTGTTAGTCAAGAGGCCACCCTAGTCCTGCCAGTCCAGCTCCAGGGCTCTTGTATCACTTCAGAGAAGTCAACATCTCTTCTTATTGCTCACATACAACCTTGTAGAGGGTTAGCGCTGAAATGGGTAGACATCAAGGATCCCCAACTACCAGGAGCACTGTCACATGTGTGTGTTCATTCCACAAAACCCAAAGTTGGAAGGGAGCCTCAAAATCACCTGCCCTCATAGATGTGGAGTTAGGACAGTTCTAGCAGAAAGGAGACTAACATCTCTTGAGCACTTGATGTGTAACAACTGCTGAGCTTCTTGCTTGTCACACGCACCAGCAGTTCTCAATCACGACATCTTGACACTCTGGTGTGACCCTTTGCTCTGTTGTTTTTCCTGGGGCTGTACATGTATCTTAAATAAAAGCCTGCCCTGCCACAGCCCCTCTGACTTTGTGATTCTGCCTCCTTGGACACCGTTGAGTGGGCCGATGGCAACCAGTTCATAGCTCGGCCAGCCCCAACTCACCAGATTAACTGAGACACTCTGATGGTAGCTCTCAGGAATCTGAGCTGGGCACGATCAGGAGGAGGAGGAAGTTAACAGCAGATGTCAAGGAGGGAAGATCATGATACACAGAGAAGGGAAAGGCCATGATGATCATGTGCAAGATGAGGTTATGAGGGAGCAGAAACTGGGAACGAACAGAGGCCACGAGGAAAAGAAAGCACACGGAGAGAAACGAGGACTCCACAATAGAAAGAAAGACAGGGAAGGAGAACATGGCTGACTCCCAAAGGCCTCCTGGTTAAATTCAACCCAAAGCAGCTTGAGTGAGATCCTTGCAACTTAAAGGTCTACTTAGAATACCAAAATTTTCTAATTATTTATTTATTTTTATATTATGTTAGAGTTCAAACAGAGTCAAGTTTATCTTACAATTAATCCTATGCTAACTTTTTTTTTTTTTTAAAGATGACTGGTAAGGGGATCTTAACCCTTGACTTGGTGTTGTCAGCACCATGCTCAGCCAGTGAGCCAACCGGCCATCCCTATATGGGATCCAAACCTGGGGCCTTGGTGTTATCAGCACCGCACTCTCCTGAGTGAGCCACACCGGCCATCCCTATATGGGATCCAAACCTGGGGCCTTGGTGTTATCAGCACTGCACTCTCCTGAGTGAGCCACGGGCCGGCCCAATCCTATGTTAACTTATGTCCCAAAATGCCATTTTGGGTGGGAGAAAAATTAGTAACGGTGGGCAAATTTCACATAACATGAGCCTTATCTGTGCCTATAAGAAGTAACTACATCTCATGTACATTAATAGTTGTAACAAATACAGATTGTTGTAGTGTCACCTCTCCCCTGGGGTGATGGAGACACGAAGGATTATTAAAAGCCCATTTCTTGAGGCCCTGAAGGGTTTAATTTTCCAGGAACCCTCAAGAGAGAAGCATTCCTCAGAAGTAACTACATCTCATGTACATTAATAGTTGTAACAAATACAGATTGTTGTAGTGTCACCTCTCCCCTGGGGTGATGGGGACACGAAGGATTATTAAAAGCCCATTTCTTGAGGCCCTGAAGGGTTTAATTTTCCAGGAACCCTCAAGAGAGAAGCATTCCTCGTGTTATATTACTATGTAATGTGATTATTATTGTTGTAAATGAGTAGATGGTTTAAATAAATTTATCAGTGTTAATTTCCAGTAATATAAGTATCAGTAGATACAACCTACATAAACAAAAATTTTCTGAGGTCCTTAATAATTTTAAGTAGTATAAAATTGTCCTGAGAACAAAAAAGTTTAAAAACTGTGGGATTAATGTATGAATAATTGGTTTGATATTATTTAACTTTTTTGTAAACTCAAGTTTATTAAGGTATAATTTACATACAGTAAAACTTACCCTTTTGAGGTATATTTTGTAAATTTTAACAAATGCCTAGCCATATAACCACCACAGTTCATCACTGTCACTTCTCCCCCAGGGTGACAGAGACAAAAAGGATTGCTCAAAGCCCATTTCTTCTGAGCAGTAAGAAGCCCTGAAGGGGTTAATTTTCCACAAACCCTCAAGAGAGAGGCATTCCTTGGAAAATTAACACTGAACTGGGGTCTTCTCTCAATATTTATTCTCCAGGCCAGAAAGTTACAGAAAAAGAACATCGGTGGTCACAAAAGAACAGTAACATAATTGTCATGGCATCAATCATTAGGTTTGGCTGCACCAAGGACATCTGCCATTAGAGCCAGCAATTTTGCTGTGTTACAATTCTTTATCTACAACAGAGACTTTAGCCTGGGGAAAGTTTCCTGTCTTTCACAAGCTTAACATTTCTATGTGTAATTTTAAAAAGTTAGTCTATACCTGAAACTACAGGGCCTTGGAAGCTAGGCCCTGTGACATACATTTGCTTTATTAATGTTAGTATACTCCACATTGTAATGCTTTACTTCTCTGCAAAATTGTTTAAGGTATTATACAAATTTAGTATGTCATTCATGTGAATGCCATCCATCACATGGATGGCAGTGGGAAAATATCTGAGAACCACAGGCATGAATGATCTTATTTAATCTTCACATCTCTCCCAGGTGGGTACTCTTAATGTGCCATTTCACAGATAATCAAACAGACCCAAAATGTTAAGTTTCCCTCCCGAGATACGGCAGCTAGAACATGTCGGAGGCAGGCTGCAAACTTAAATCTTGATTTCATACTCCAGCAGTTTGATGGAATAGAAATTCTGAAAGTTTCTGCTAAAAAACTACTAGATCCTGCACAAATCTAACAGTTATTTCAATGCTGGGCTTATAGTAAATATGGACCAAAAAAGGTCTACGAGGACCAAGAGACGTCTGAAAAACCATAGAGTAAAACCAGTGCCCTGAATGCTAAGCATAAATAGAAGGTGAGGGTTGCTCAGAGGACAAGTGCTGATTTCAGGGATATCCCTAAGCGACTAAACCTTGGGCCATCAGCACAGTGGAAGAGCAGAACCAAGACTCCGAGGTTAAGTCAAAGACCCACTGGGGGGCAAACCAGTTCTCTAACTTGAAACAGAAGCAAATGCAAATTCTCACCGAGGAAAGCACCTGCATTTGTTTTAGTCCCCCCAAGTTTTTCAGAGATTAAAGTCAACCAAACATGAGCTTGCAACCATGATCACCAAACACACAAGAAACAAACCACTACAACAAACTTAGATCCCCACCCTGCAAGGGCGTTAGGTATTGAAATTATCAGATACAGAGTATAAAGTCACAATGTATCAAATGTTTAAAGAAGTTAAAAAGGGAATGACAAATATAAGTATAAAACTAGAGATTACCAGGGCCGGCCCGGTGGCGCACTGTAGAGTGTGCCGCTTGGGAGTGCAGCGGCGCTCCCACCGAGGGTTCGGATCCCATGTGGAGACCGGTTCCCGCTCACTGGCTGAGCGCGGTGCGGGCACAACACTGAGGGTTGCGATCCCGTTGCCGGTCAGTAAAAAAGACAAAAAGGAAAAAAAAAACTAGAGATTACCAGAAATAACCAGGCATATTTGAGAAAGAACCAAATAGACATTTCATAGGTGAAAGAAATAATTGGAACATTTTAAAACACAATAAAGAGCATAAGTAGAAGATTAGACATAACTGAAGAGAAAGTTAGTAAACTAGAAGAGAAATCTGAGGAAATCGTTAAGAATAACAAAGAGAAAACATGACCAGGCATGAAGCAATAATGAGAGAAGAATGAAAAAATTGAGTAAACATCTAATCAGAATCCCAAAAGGAGAGAAGAGAGTAAATGAAAGAGAGACAACATTGAAAGAGAATTTTCCAGACTGAGGAAAAGTGTGAATCTGTAGGTAAAGGATACAACGTATACCAAGCAGAATAAACAAAAAAGAAATTCACACCTGGACACATTTCAAGGAAACTAAAGAACGACAGAGTCAGAGGTGTCTTATAATCAGCAAGAGAAAAGAGAGACATTGCCTGCAAAGTAACAGCATTTAGACTCACTGTAGACTTCCCAGTAGCAAAAGTGGAAGTAGAATCACACTGAGAAAAGAAGGAAACTAAAGAACGACAGAGTCAGAGGTGTCTTATAATCAGCAAGAGAAAAGAGAGACATCGCCTGCAAAGTAACAGCATTTAGACTCACTGTAGACTTCCCAGTAGCAAAAGTGGAAGTAGAATCACACTGAGAAAAGAAAAAAAAAAAACACAAACAGAAAACTCTCAATCTGGAATTGCGTGCCAGAAAAATTAGTCTTCCTAAAAGAGGGTGAAATTAAGACATGTTCATAACTTCAGGACTCCAGAGCTCGTAGTTTTCCTCTATATTCCACTGCTGCTACCAGCTCTCAGATAGTTCTAGATCTGACATTGTGTTATAATAATTTCCTTCCAGGAAATTCCTATTGATCCTTCTGTTTCTTCCTGCCTCGACTATTCCTTGTAGGGACAGAGCGTTTCTATTAGGAAAGCATGCCATCTGCATTGGCTCTTACCTGAGGGAGCTCCAGAACATGAACCCCTGGAAGTTCCGCTTCATAAAAGGCCCCAAAGAAGTGTGCAGCCAAGTGGCAGTCTGCAGTCAAGAGGGAAGACGGGAGCAGGCATGGAGCATACCATGAAGTCCCAGGAACCCGTTCTAGAAACCTGTCATGCTCCTTTGGAGGCCACAGCCTGGAAAACACGGTGCCTTTAGATACCATTTCATTAGAGTTAACAGAGCCTGCAGGCACAGCCGTAATAAACTCAGTCTTCCCTCCAGGCCTTGGGGCTGGCTTGGTTTTGCGTTCCGTTTTTCCCAAGGTCGGAAAGTACTTTGTAGTTCACTTGATTCAATGTCCCTTTGGATCAGCACTAAGCTAGCTTCTAACTGAAGGTTTTCTCTCCCTTGAAATACACCAAACTCTCAGCTAAAACTCCTGGCCTTACATCACAAGTTCCTCTTCCTTGCTCTCCCCGGAGAACCAGCCCTGAGAGGGGATTGACTTGCCTAACATCTGTTGGTACAAACATGAAAGGCAGCTGCCTCTCTCCAGCTAACACTTGAATTAGTTTATGTCATTTCTCTCTGGGGGCTGGAATTTCTTGAAGCTTTTCTCTGACCCTTTTCCACAAAAGTGGCAAGGTCCTCCTCCTGGCAGAAAATGGGAGGAAACACAGGAGCACGAAAAGGAGGTCAAAATGGAGAAGTCGTGAAGAGGAAGGAGGAGGTAGGCTGGGAGTGCTGGTGTTCAGGAGACCCGAAAAGCCGGTAGAAGGTCTGCTTGTTTCCTCCCAGCGCCGTATCTCAGCCTCCCTGGGGGTCCCACCTTCCTTCTTCTTCTCTCCCTCCCCTGCTCTGTACCTCTACTCTGACCCCACCCTAGCATTCCTGGGTCCTCTTCTATTTTCCTGGATCCCTGGACAAGAAAGGACTTTCCTCTGGGGGCCTAAGACCTTGCTGTGTTGTCCCCCTTCCACTCTAATCAAGGCCCATCAGGCTTGGGCCCCTGCATGTTCCACTCTCACTGCTTGTATTAGTTAATGCTAACTGCTGTAACAAAATAACCTAAAAATACGTATGGCTCAAATATGATAGAAATTTATTTTTTGTTCACATAACGTCCAAAATGGGTCTTCCTGACTGGCAAGCAGGTCTCAGAGCAGTGGTCAGTATTCAGGTCCCTTCTATTCCATGGCTCCACCATTGTCACCTCCTAGCTCCCAAGATGAAGGAGAAAATAGCAAAGACTATGCCCGTGAGACTTTTCCAGGCCAGGCCTGGAAGTGGCACTTAGCTCCTCACACTCCATTGGCTAGAACCTAGTCACATGGCCTCAGGGAGCCACCGGGAGGCTGGGAAAGGTAGGATACCTGCGTGCTCAGGAAGAAGAGGACCGGTCTCTGCCACCCCTGCACCTCTCTCACTGTCCTTGGTGTTCACCAGAAACACCTGGACAGACTCTTAAAATCACCAGTTCCTGGGCCGGCCCGTGGCTCACTCGGGAGAGTGCGGTGCTGATAACACCAAGGCCGCGGGTTCGGATCCCACATAGGGATGGCCAGTTCGCTCCCTGGCTGAGCATGGTGCTGACAACACCGAGTCAAGGGTTGAGATCCCCTTACTGGTCATCTTTAAAAAAAAAAAAAAAAAAAACTCACCAGTTCCTGGGCCCCCACACAGAACCACTGAATTTGGATCTTCAGAGGTAGCGTACCCTTGGCTGCATCAACAGTGCCACAGGTAATCCAGATGCACACAAAAATTTGGAAACTACTGGCTTAAGGGGTCAGTTCTATGGAATGTGAAATGAGAGCTGCTCCGGAGACTCTGAGATATAATTCCACCACGGTAGGAATAGAGCTGCGAGGGGCGGTGGTAGCTAGCACGTAAGCAAGCACCTCTCATGTGCCGGTGCTATTTCTAAGCGCTTCACATGGTTTCACTTATTTCTTTCTCATAGTAACCTTATGAAGAAGGTACTACTATGATCTCCATTTTACCGTTTAGGAAACTGAGGCATGGAGAGGGCTTTCCTAAGATCAGAGCTGGGAAGTAGCAAAGCCGAAGTTCGGTCTCAGACAGTCTTACTCCAGAGTCTCTGCTCTTAGCCACCATATGCCACACTATAGCCTTTCTTGTGTTCTGATAGGTGTGGGGGTCGAAAGGGGACAGTAGTCTGGAGAAGGGCTGGGAGGAGGAAGACAGAGGTTGTTGAGTACCATCTGTCCCACTGTCACCAATCCCCTCCACGCTGCTAAGAGGAGGATAGTGAAGGGGGTCAGAGAAGCAGTTATGAGAAAGAAAGGCGTCTCCCATTTATATTTCAGCCCGACCCCGCAGGTAATAACTTCCTGCTGGCCCATCCCTGCTTCCCGGGTATGGCAAAGTCTGTTCCCTCCATCTGCCATGTCCCTTCTCTTCACTGACACCTGACAAGGTCCTACTGATCCTTCAAGTCCCCATGGGAAGCCTTAGATAACTCTCTACCCTAACAGAGCCTACCATGACTCTTTCACCTTCCTTTGCAATTTCAAGTGTTTGCACCTTTCTCTAGTCATTGCTCCTTGAAAGCAGGGATTCCACAGTCCTGTGTATCACTGTCATCTCCATGCTTGGCTCATAAAGACACCTGATAAATATCGTGGAAAAAAAATGAATGAGGGAGTGAAAAATTTATTGCACACCTACTATGTGCCAGACACCGCTAGACCCTGTGGATCTATAATGATGCGTGAATACAGTTCCTGCTCACAATGAATGTGCAGTCTTGTTAAGAGGAGCAGATGTGCCCCCAAAACAGTCAGAACTGGAGGCATCGCTGGCCTGCCCTGCTGCTGTGGGTCAGTCACCGCCTTCTCCCTCTTTTCTTCCTGGTATAAAGGGCTTAAAAGGCTTTGGGGATATTCCCTACAGTTCTGCCATCTCCTGTTTCCACATAGAGACATCTTTAAATACAAAGACCCCATGTGCTCATGGTTTGGTGGGTGGGGTGAGCCAGGGCAGGGGAGCCCTGCACTGGGGTGGAAGGTAGTGGCACTGCAAGGAGGGGAGGGAAAGTGACAGAGGCTCTGGGACCCTGGGGAAGAAATAAGGGGCTTCTCAGGGAGCCAAGGCTTCTTTCCAAAATCTTGCTGTTTGAGGAGGTGGGAGGGAGGAAGGGGCTGCTTTCCTGTTGCTCCCTCTCCCTAGCCAGCTCTTCTCAGAGCCCAAAAAACCTTGAGAGCAGACGTCAACCCCAGTCTGCAGCACTAGATTTGTCTGGGTCTTGCATGTTAATTGGCTCCACTCTGCAGCTCCAGGGACCTAATTGTGAGTCCATCACGACCCCTTCTGTCCTCAGACAGGAATGTGCACAAGCTTGCAGCAGAAGCCTGGGACTGCACAGGGGACAGGAGGTGGGGGGGAGGGGGGGACTTGTGACTGTTAAACTTTGCCTGAGTTGATGCGCCGTTGTCTTCTGAAGGGTGAAGCAACAAAGTCAGGAGGCCCAGCCAGGGCCACAGAGGTCAAGGAGGCAGAGGCATCTCACAAATTCCCCCAGTGGAAAATCAGGTGTCAGGACACGGGGTGGAAAAGTTAATGGATCTCCCAGATCCTAGCTATTTTCTTTTTCTTCTGATTTCAGTCACTTCCCAAATGACTTGTCCAGGCCTGGCCAGTCCCTCAGCAGAGCCTGGACAAATGAGGTTAGGTGGATAGGTCAGCATTCCCAAGAGGACTCAGGGGCCCCAAGGAACCCAATCTGTCTTCTCTCCAGAATGATTTGGTCCAGGCTGCCCCAGCAGGAAGCCTTGCCCATTTCCCACTCCCTCAGGGGCCACAGCACAATCCTGTGTCCCAGTCATGGTCCTGCATGGGAGGGATTTAAGGTACTCTGGGACTGTACCCCCTATCCCCTGGCTGTTCATGCTCCTCCGACTACACATCCTGGCTCTGATAACCAGCTTTCTGCTTGCTCTTGAGGTCTAGTTCTTTACACTGTGAGGACCTAGACCATTCCACCAGTCTCAGAGTGAAGGCCCCATCTATTGACTCCCTGTCTCTGAGGACTGTCTAGTATCCCAGCCCTCCTGCTCCTGCCCGGGGACTGCAAATCCCTACTAGGCACCCACGGGAGCTGCTCTTAATCGATCACATCACTCTTTCCTACTTTCTCTGCTGAAGCCAGACTTAAAATCCCCCTTGACCCAAAACTCCAGATGACCACTATCCATTTCTCCCCCAGGACCCAGAGTCCTGCCAGTGGCTAAGACCCCTCAATGGACTGGTCTGCCACAATTTTCAAACACATCCACCTGCGTACCCCACACCTCTGTGCTGAGCCCCACCTTCAGGGACAGCCTGGTCATTTTGATTTGGGACAACCCAACTCTAAGTGTTCCTAAACCATCACTTGCTGTATGCGCCCCTGACCCCACATTCTGCCTGCCAGGCTAAACTCCCAGCCCCTGCAGCTGGGTCCTCCTGCAAGGACTGCTCCCACATAAGGAGCAGATCTCAGCTCTTCCTGTATCCTCCGCCCTGTCCCATTTTACCAGGCGATGCCTGAAATATGGCAAGAGGCTAAAAGACACTAATTATGTTTCCAATTCCTTTTCCCTCCTAATCACAGAGGGAGAGTTACATTATTCTACCCATTTTGGGAAGAGAGGAATTTTGAGGGGCAAAGAAGGCATAGGAACTCTTACCTGGCTCCTAATGCAAAGTGGGGAAACATCCCCTGATCGTGCTAAGCAAAGTCCCAGACTGTAACCAGGACCACCAGCTATATCTGATTTCTCACCCACTATCAAAGCAAAGTGCATAGGGGCAGTCCCAGCATTAGGGGCAGTCCCAGCTTTCATTCAGCAGCAAACTCTCATTCACACTTCTTTCATACCACTTGCTGCCAAGCACAGAGATGTTCATATGTATGACTCTGTCCTTGCCCTAAACAGGCTCAAAGCCTAGCTCCTGAGTGCAGAGCAGATCTAAGTCACTGGTGTCCTAAATCTTGTGTTTCAGAATCACCTGAAAGCTTGTTAAAAAATACAGATTCATGGGACCCACCGTA